>NW_016925437.1:96536-97332 GCF_001483705.2 Eufriesea mexicana
GCGGCGAAATCTCGCACTCCTAGCTAAGCTTGCAAGCTCAGAGCGGCGTCGAGAACTACTCACCGTACCGACAAATTGACTCAGACTTTAAAACGCTGTAAAAACCGAACCACGTGACCCACACTCACGCAATTCACATACCAGACCCCCATGCATCTTAGGATTGGATATATCGCCTCCGCAGTCGATTCCAAGAACACAGAATAATGCCAATATTCACGGGACACAGTCGGACCGAAATATTTCGCGCAGAAATGGGCAAAAAATCGCGAAAGATAGAAAGCTCTCTGTGACAATGCATACCCTTAGGTAAGTCCTTAAGCTCTCATGCGGCGAAGTCTCGGCTCAGGGCGGCGTCGAGAAGTACTCGCCGTACCAACGAACTGACTCAGATTTTAAAACGCTGTAAAATCCGAACCACCTGACCCACGCTCACGCAGTTCACACATGTGACGACCATACATCTTTGGATTAGATATATCGCCTCCGCAGTCGATTCCGAGAACATACAATAATGTCAATATTCGCGGAACGCAGTCGGCCCGAAATATTTCGTCCAAAAATGCGCAAAAAATCGAGAAAGCTCGGAAGCTCTCTGTGACAATGCGGGTCCTTAGGCACGTCCGCAAGCTCTCATCTGGCAGAATCTCACTGTCCCAGCTAAGCTTGCAAGCTCAGGGCGGCGTCGAGAACTACTCGCCATGTCGAGCAATTGACTCAGATTTTAAAACGATGTAAAATCCGAACCACGTGACCCACGCTCACGCAGTTCACACATGTGACCACCATACATCTT
>NW_016925438.1:0-1088 GCF_001483705.2 Eufriesea mexicana
CAAAGCGGAATATAGCAGAGCACAGTGGAGCGAAAAAATCCACCGAATTGCTGTTTATATCAGTAAAGGCAAAGACCTCCTGACCAAACCCAACCTAACCAAACCTAACCGAACGTAGTCTAACACAACTTAACGTGACGAGACTACCATTGCTCGCCTCCCGAGGGTCGTGCAGAGTATAGCAGAGGCAAGTAGAGCGCCGAAAGACACCAGATGGCAATGTATAGCAAAAAGGTCCAAGATAACCCAATCTAACCAGACCTAACCTAACATATCCAAACGTAGAATAACTAAACCTAACGAGCGGAGGCATCCATTGCGGGCAACACCACAACCAAGCCGAACATACTAGAGCACAGTAGAGCGCAGGAGTCCATAGCATAGCTGCGTTGAGCACAAAAGTCAAACCTACCCTGGCCTAACCCAAAACAATCTAACCCGACCAAATGTATCCTAACCCAGCCTGACGTGCCGCAAAGAGTATTTCTGGCATACATGGAGCTAAGCAGAGCATAATAGACGTGAATGGAGGGCAGAAATCAATGGAATCGCAGTCTGTAGCAGAAAAGTCGAAGCAATCCATACCTAACCCTAGCTAACATAACATACCCAAACGTAGCGTACCCAAACCCTATATTGCGAGACCACTATTAATGGCTTCCCCAGAGCCAAGCAGAAAATACTAGAGACCAGAAGAACGCAGAAATAGTCCGCATCTCATTGTAGAGCACAAAAGCCAAAGATACCATATCCAAACTGAAACAAGTCTAACCTAACCGAACATAACCTAACATTACCTGTAGCGCTGCGGCAAATGTTTCTGGCCACCCCAGAGCAGAGCAGAGCATATTGGATTACAGTAGAGCTCAGGAATTCGCCGTATAGCGGCATGTAGCACAAAAGGCAACGCTGTCCTGTCCTACCCTAACCAAGCATAGTTTAAGCGAACGTAGCCTGACTCCACCTAACCAACCTTCACCACTATTGCTGACCTCCCCAAAGCCAAGGTGTATATACTACTGCACAAGAGATTACAGACACCCGCGGCGATTCAGTCTATAGCACATAAGTGGAAGATGTCTTAACCT
>NW_016925438.1:8994-10130 GCF_001483705.2 Eufriesea mexicana
TAAGCAAACGTAGCCTAACTCAACATGACGTGCCGAGACTAGAATTGGTGGCCCCCCAGAGCCAAGCAGAGAATATTAAGGCAATGTAGAGTGCTGAAACCCTAAGAAAATCATTTCATAGCGCAAAAGACGTAGCTATCGCTTCCTGACGTAGCCAATCGTAATATTACCAAACGTAACTTTGCACAAACTATCGAGCCGCGAGCACTATTGCTGGCCTCCCCACAGCCAAGCAGAACACACTAGTGGAAAGTAGAATGCAGAAATCCGTAGGATCGTAGTGTATATCAGAAAAGTCGAAGCTTCCCACACCGACACCAAATATTCTGGACATAAACAAACATAGCCTAACTCAACCTAAGGCGCAGAGACCGATAATGCTGCCCTCCCCAGGGTCAAGCAGGACATACTAGAGCACGGTAGAGCGCAGAAATCCACCATATAACAGTGTACAAAACGATAGCTGAAGCCACCTTAACCAAATTTGGTCTATCCCAACCTAACCGAACGTAATATGCCTCAACGAAATGTGCTGAGAAAAGATATCTGTCAATCCAAGTGCCAAACCGAAAGCATTAGAGCACTGCAAGTTGTATAAATCCACCTGGTAGCAGGCTATAGCACTAAGGTCAAAACTGCGTCTCCTAACCTTACCAACCTTAATATAACCAAACATATCATAACTCGGCGTACCATGTCGAGGCCGCTATGGCTGCCATTCCCAGGGACAATCAGGGCCTACTAGAGCACAACAGAGCGCAGATATCCACCGCATATCCGTGTACGGCAGACAAGTTAAAGCTATCCTCACCAAACTTAGCCAAACCCTACCTAACCGGACGTATCAAGTTTCAACGCAACATGCCGAGACCACCACTGCTGTCCTTACCAGATCCAAGCAGAAAATATTAGAGCAGTGTAGGGAGCAGGTATCCACCACACAGAAGGCCATAGCACTAAAGTCAAAGCTATCCGCTCCTAACCAATCCAACTGTAACATAACCAAACGTAAGCTATCCCAACTTAGCTCGCCGTGACCACTATTGCTGGGCTCCCCAGAGCCAATTAGGACGTACTGAAGCAGGGTATATCTCAGAAGTGCCCGAATAGAAGTGTGCAGCAGAAAAGATAAAGCT
>NW_016925439.1:0-10494 GCF_001483705.2 Eufriesea mexicana
TCAGTTACGGATAGAGATATTTATAATACCCGGTACGGTAGTTGATGCATCCAACAATTGAGCGCTGCATGCGATGGACATATTATTTCGCTGGTAATGTAAACTCCAAGGCAAGTCTAGAGTAGTCAATGTAAAGGACGGTTATGGCTAGCAGCATACCCAATTGACATTACGGCTCTCATTACATGTACCATCACAGTACTGTAGCCGTTGGATTAACCTGTACACCCATGATATAAATAACAGAGCAATAATAGAATTATCAATGCATAGCACGGCTATGGCCACGAATATTTACAATTGACAGAACGGTACTTACCACAAACATCAACAGAGCACTGTAACCGTTTTTCAATTCTGCTCGCTGATGTCTTAAGCATAACATCAGTTTCAGAATGAACAACTTGTGTGCCATATATCGGGAGAAGTATTGACAATTGACGATAAATTACGAACTGCAGTCATCTACACAATACTATAGCTGCTGAATTAACCTATTCGCTGATCATTTAAGTTCTTCTGCAGTTGTAGTGTAATGAATGGACGGAGCAATTGTCGCTGGAAAAAACGACATATGTTAATAGGTTACTGAGTTTAGTCGTCGTCTGAGCGCCTTTCCTGCTTGATTAATCTGGCCACTGATGTTTTAAGTGCAATAGCAATTCAAGAATAACCAATGCATAGAACGGGTTGGACTTCTGACATTTACAATTGGCCGCACGGTACTTAGTACGTACATCAAGAAAGCACTGTTTTTGATGGATATATCTCTTAACTGATGT
Organism: Eufriesea mexicana; assembly: GCF_001483705.2. Lineage (NCBI taxonomy): Eukaryota > Metazoa > Arthropoda > Insecta > Hymenoptera > Apidae > Eufriesea > Eufriesea mexicana. Next base: position 783 of record NW_016925439.1, read on the forward strand.
TTTATGTTCTATACCAATTCGTGAATGGCAAAATACTGTTCCACTATTGCGCGAGAATTTAAGAAATGGCAACACACTACTGAGGGCAGATATCATCACCATACTTTAACCGATGAACGAACCTATTCACTGATTATGTATCTTCCACAGTATTTATGGAATAATCATCGTATGGTACATGCCTGGCTAGAGGTATTAATAACTGATAGTACGGTGCTTGGTACGACCACTGAGAGAGCACTATTGCCACTATATTTACATGGTCGCTGACCATCTAAGTTCTACAGCAATTGTAGTTTGATCAATTCATAGGGCTGCTGTGCGTGGAACCATTCCCATATGCCAAAGCGTCACTGCGTATAGCCATCAACAGGGCACTGTAGCCGTTCTATTAATCTGATCACTGCTGTTTTACATCCTGTAGCAATTCAAGAATGAGAAAGGGCAGATCCGTTATCGTTAGACATGACACCATCTGACAAAACAGAACTGAGTGCAGCCGTCATTACAGTAATGTAGTCGTTGCATTAATCTGTTTACTGCTGATGTGATTTCTATAGCAATTTTAAAATAATCAACGTATAAGTAAGATGTCGCTGGAGATATTCACAATTGACAATACGGTACTTAGTGCATCCACCAGCAGAGCTCTGTAGCCGCTGATTTAATCAGTTCTCTAATGATTCACATTTCATAGCAGTTCTAGGATGGCCAAAGAGGAATCGACTGTCGCTTGCGACGTAAACAATGGACAAAACGGTATCGTGTACAGCCATCATCACATTCATTTAGCCGTGGTACTAATTTGTTCTCTGATGGTTTAAACTCGATAGCATTTCTAGAGGGACCAATGGATTGATGATATATAGCTAGTGAAATAGACAATTGATGATATGCTTCTGAGTGCAGCCATCTACAGAACACCAGAGCCATTTAAGTAATCAGTCCGTTGGCACTCTAGTTCCCTCTGCAACTGTAAAATACCAATGTAGGTGTCAGTTACTGCTCTGGACAATTACAACTAGCAGTACCGTATCTACTACGAACATGAGCGGGGTACAGTACCAGTCGGTTTAATCTCTTCCGTGATAATGTAAATTCTGTAGCTATTGTAGCATGACAAAGGGCACATCCATTATAGCTCGAGATGTTAAGAACTGACATATAAGTATCGGGAACAGCTATCTCCACAGTACTGCTGCCATTGGATTATTTCTACAATGACAAGGAACAGATCAACTGTCGCACGAGATATTAGAAATTGACAGTAGATTACTGAGTACAGCAATCATCGGAATAATGCCGTAGAGTGATGAATTTGTTCCATGGTGCTTTAAATACCACTGCCATTCTAGCATAATCAATGTACAGATTAATTACGGTTAGAGATATTTAAAATAGACAGCATGATTTAAATTCAATAGCAATTATTGGATGATAAATGACTGATCCATAACCGCTTGTGATAGTAGCAGCGACAACGAAGTACTGTGTGCAGGCATCATAACAGAACTGTAGCCGTTGTACTGATTTGTACACTGATGATTAAACGTCTATAGCAACATTAGAGTAATCAATGTATAGATCTGTTATGTCTAGATGCAATTCCAATAGACAGTACTATAGTTAGAACATTCACTGTAGCGGATGGATTATTCTGCCCAATGATGACATAACTACATTGCGATTCTAGAACAATCGTCGGATAGATCATATATCGCTAGCGGCATTAACATATGTCGAAACATTACCACGTACAACCATCATCACAGTTGTGTAACTGTTACTTTCATTTTTCCACTGATGGGTTGAATTTCACAGCAATCCGAGCATAACCATTGTTTACATCAGTTACGGCTAGTGATATCTGCGATTGGCAGCACGGTGCTTAGTACATATACCAACAGATCACTGTAGATGTCGGATTCACCTCTAAACTGATGAATTAAGTTCCAAAGTAAATACAGAGTAATCAATGTAGTGTACGGTAAAGGCTTGAGGAACTTGCAATTAGCAGAACGATATTTGGTGCCTCCATCTACAGAGCACTGCAGCTATTGGATTAATCAGTTCATTTGTGATTTAAGTTCTATAGCAATTCAAGGAAGACAAATGACATACCCATTATCGCTCGAGACATTAGCAGTTGGCAAAACAGTACTAAATGCAGTAACCAGCACAGTGCCGCAGCCGTTGGACTGATCAGTTGACTGATGATGTAAGCTCCACAGCAATTCTGGAATAACAAATTTTTGGTGCATTTATGGCAAGAGACCCTTACAATTGAAATTACGGTAATCAGTACGTCCACCAAAGGAGCGCTGTAGCCGTTGCATTAGTCGGACCACAGGTGACGCAAATTCTCTGGAAATTCTAGAATGAAAAATGTTTAATGCATTATTGGTCGATATATTAACTAATGGCAACACAGTAATGCATACACCCATCATAAATGTACTGTATGCGATGCACTAATTTGCCCAAGTGATTTATACTCGTTAACATTTCCAGGACAGTCAAGATATATATGAAGTACCGGTAGTGTCTTTAACAAATGACAACAGAGTACTGACTGTAGCCGTATACACAATACTATAGCCATTGAAACAACCTGTACGCTGATCACCTAATATCTTCAGCAATTGTAGAGCGATCAAGGGATAGAGAGTTGTCGCAGGAGAAATGGACACGTGTCAAAGGCGTACTGAGCGCAGCCATCCTTATGCTACTCAGCCATTTGATTCACTTGATCCCCGATGATTTAAACTCCACGGCAGGTCTGGAGTCACCATTCTGTAGATCAGTTATATCCAGAGATATTTACAATTGGCTGTACGGTGTCTAGTACGTCCACCTACAGAGCACTGTGGCCACTGGATTAACCTGTCGAGTGACGTAAATTCTACAACAATTATACAATGACAAAAGGCGGACCGATTACGGCTAGAGACATTAGCAATTGAAAGCATAGGAACGAATCCTGCCACCATCGAAGTGCAGCAGCCGTTGTGCTAATTTGTTCACTGGTAATTTAAATTCCACAGCATTTCTAGAATCTTAAATGTATGGGAAAGTTATGGCGAGTGAAATTTACTGTTGGCTGTTCGGTGCTCAGTACATGCACTAACAGATCACTGTAGCTGCTGCATTCATGCGTTCAGTGAGGATACAAACTCTATAGCTTTTCCAGAATGGTCAAACGATTTCGCAGATATCTTCCGTGTTATTGACAAGTAGCAATAGTGTCCTTAGTGTATCCATCAACGCGACGCTGTGGCCGTTGAATTAATAAGCTCGCTGATCACCTAAATTGTTCTGCAATTGTAGAACTATCAATGGAGAGAGCAGCTGTCCCTGGAGACACCGATTTATGTCAATACAGTACTAAGCACACGCATCAACAGAGCAAGGTACTCTATTGACTAATCTGTTCATTCATGACTTAAATTCAATAGCAATTACCGAATAATGAATGCATACTTCCGTTACGACTAGACATAATCATAATAGCCAGTACGATGCTGGGTACATCCACCTGAGGAGCACTTTTGCCGTTGAACCTATCTACCAACTAATGATTCCCACTCCATAGCAATTCCAGAATGATCAACGGATGTATCACGTATGTTTAGCGTTATTAACGAATCACAAAACATTTCTGTGCGAACCCGTCTACAGAGTTCAATAGTTGTTGAATTCATCGGTTCGCAGACCACCTACCATGTCCAGCGTTTGTAAAATGACTAATGGAGGGAGAAATATTCCCTGGAGGTATTGACACATATCAAAATAGAACTGAGTGCTGGAATCATTACAGCAATGTGACCGTTTTATTAACTTGTACAGAGATGACTTAAATTCCGCAGCTGCTCTAGAGTATACAATGCATAGTTCGGTTATGGTAAGAGATATTTACAATTGGTAGTACGGTGGTTAGTACATCCAATAACAGAGCACTGTAGCAATTGGATTAATCTCTTCAATCAGGAATTGAACTGCATAGCAGTCCTACAATGTTCACCGGATAGAATGATTGTCACTGGAGCGTTTGACATATGTCCGATGGGTACATGGTACAGCCATCTTTATTACACAGTAGCCATTTCATTAATTTGTGCATTGGTGACTCATATTCCGCAGCAGTTCTAGAAAACTCTATGGATCTATCAGGTATGTCTAGAGATACTAAGAGTTTTCAGTACAGTACTTGGTATACCCACGAAGAGAGCGCTGTAGCCATTGGTTCATACAATTCAGCCATGCAAACTCTATAGCAATTCTAGAATGACAGAAGACAGACCAATTGTGGCTCCAGAAATTAGTATTCGACGAAGGATTACTGAGTACAGCCACTATCACAGTACGGTATCCGATGTAATTATCTGCTCACTTATGACGCAAATTCCATAGCAATTATAGAATAATGAAGTAATTGGGTGTTTACTCACTGTTTACTTACAGACGACCTCTATTCTACAGCAATGGTTGAGCTATAAACTGGCAGATCACACACATCTGTTGACATTGACGAAGGAGAGTACAGAATCGCTGGAGATATTTACAATTGACAATGCGGTACTTAGTGCATCCACCAGCAGAGCTTTGTAGCCGCTGATTTAATCAGTTCTCTAATGATTCACATTTCATAGCAGTTCTAGGATGGCCAAAGAGGAATCGACTGTCGCTTGCGACGTAAACAATGGACAAAACGGTATAGTGTACAGCCATCATCACATTCATTTAGCCGTGGTACGAATTTGTTCGCTGACGGTTTAAACTCGATAGCATTTCTAGAGGGACCAATGGATTGATGATATGTCGCTAGTGAAATAGACAATTGATGATATGCTTCTGAGTGCAGCCATCTACAGAAAACTAGAGCCATTCAAATAATCAGTCCGCTGACCATCTAGTTCCCTCTGCACCTGTAAAATACCAATGTACGTATCAGTTGTTGCTCTGGACAATTACAACTAGCAGCTCCGTATCTACTACGAACATGAGCGGGGTACTGTACCGGTCGGTTTAATTTCTTCCGTGACAATGTAAGTTCTGTAGCTATTGTAGCATGACAAATGGCACATCCATTATAGCTCGAGGTGTTAAGAACTGACGTATAAGTATCGGGAACAGCTATCTCCACAGTACTGCTGCCAGCGGATTATTTCTACAATGACATGGAACAGATCAACTGTCGTACGAGCTATTAGAAATTGACAGTAGATTACTGAGTACAGCAATCATCAGAATAATGCCGTCGAGTGATGAATTTGTTCCATGGTGCTTTAAATACCACTGCCATTCTAGCATAATCAATGTACAGATTAATTACGGTTAGAGATATTTAAAATAGACAGCATGGTGCTTAGTAGATCCACGAACAGATCACTAGATCGGTTGGATTAGTCTGTTCACATATGATTTAAATTCAATAGCAATTATTGGATGATAAATGACTGATACATAACCGCTTGTGATAGTAGCAGCGACAACGAAGTACTGAGTGCAGGCATCATAACAGAACTGTAGCCGTTGTACTGATTTGTACACTGATGATTAAACGTCTATAGCCACATTAGAGTAATCAATGTATAGATCTGTTATGTCTAGATGCAATTCCAATAGACAGTACTATACTTAGAACATTCACTGCAGCGGATAGATTATTCTGCCCAATGATGACATAACTACATTGCGATTCTAGAACAATCGTCGGATAGATCATATACCGCTTGCGGCATTAACATATGTCGAAACATTACCACGTACAACCATCATCACAGTTGTGCAACTGTTGCTTCCATTTTTCCACTGATGGGTTGAATTTCACAGCAATCCGAGCATAACCATTGTTTAGATCAGTTACGGCTAGTAATATCTACGATTGGCAGCTTAGTAAATATACCAACAGATCACTGTAGATGTCGGATTCACCTCTAAACTGATGAATTAAGTTCCAAAGTAAATACAGAGTAATCAATGTAGTGTACGGTAAAGGCTTGAGGAACTTGCAATTAGCAGAACGATATTTGGTGCCTCCACCTACAGAGCACTGCAGCTATTGGATTAATCAGTTCATTTGTGATTTAAGTTCTATAGCAATTCAAGGAAGACAAATGACATACCCATTATCGCTCGAGACATTAGCAGTTGGCAAAACAGTACTAAATGCAGTAACCAGCACAGTGCCGCAGCCGTTGGACTGATCAGTTGACTGATGATGTAAGCTCCACAGCAATTCTGGAATAACAAATTTTTGGTGCATTTATGGCAAGAGACCCTTACAATTGAAATTACGGTAATCAGTACGTCCACCAAAGGACCGCTGTAGCCGTTGTATTAGTCGGACCACAGGTGACGTAAATTCTCTGGAAATTCAAGAATGAAAAATGTTTAATGCATTATTGGTCGATATATTAACCAATGACAACGCAGTAATGCATACACCCATCATAAATGTACTGTATGCGATGCACTAATTTGCCCAAGTGATTTATACTCGTTAACATTTCCAGGTCAGTCAAGATATATATGAAGTACCGGTAGTGTCTTTAACAAATGACAACAGATTACTGACTGTAGCCATATACACAATACTATAGCCATTGAAACAACCTGTACGCTGATCACCTAATATCTTCAGCAACTGTAGAGCGATCAATGGATAGAGAGTTGTCGCAGGGGAAATGGACACGTGTCAAAGGCGTACTGAGCGCAGCCATCCTTATGCTACTCAACCATTTGATTCACTTCATCCCCGATGATTTAAATTCCACGGCAGGTCTACAGTCACCATTCTGTAGATCAGTTATATCCAGACATATTTACAATTGGCTGTACGCTGTCTAGTACGTCCACCTACAGAGCACTGTGGCCACTGGATTAACCTGTCGAGTGACGTAAATTCTACAACAATTATACAATGACAAAAGGCGGACCGATTACGGCTAGAGACATTAGCAATTGAAAGCATAGGAACGAATCCTGCCACCATCGAAGTGCAGCAGCCGTTGTGCTAATTTGTTCACAGGTAATTTAAATTCCACAGCATTTCTAGAATCTTAAATGTATGGGAAAGTTATGGCGAGTAAAATTTACTGTTGGCTGTTCGGTGCTCAGTACATGCACTAACAGATCACTGTAGCTGCTGCATTCATGCGTTCAGTGAGGATACAAACACAATAGCTTTTCCAGAATGGTCAAAGGATTTCGCAGATCTCTTCCGTGTTATTGACAAGTAGCAACAGTGTCCTTAGTGTATCCATCAACGCGACGCTGTGGCCATTGAATTAATAAGCTCGCTGATCACCTAAATTGTTCTGCAATTGTAGAACTATCAATGGAGAGTGCAGCTGTCCCTGGAGACACCGATTTATGTCAATACAGTACTAAGCACACGCATCAACAGAGCAAGGTACTCTATTGACTAATCTGTTCATTCATGACTTAAATTCAATAGCAATTACCGAATAATGAATGCATACTTCCGTTACGACTAGACATAATCATAATAGCCAGTACGATGCTGGGTACATCCACCTGAGGAGCACTTTTGCCGTTGAACCTATCTACCAACTAATGATTCCCACTCCATAGCAATTCCAGAATGATCAACGGATGTATCACGTATGTTTAGCGTTATTAACGAATCACAAAGCATTTCTGTGCGTACCCGTCTACAGAGTTCAATAGTCGTTGAATTAATCGGTTCGCAGACCACCTACCATGTCCAGCGTTTGTAAAATGACTAATGGAGGGAGAAATATTCCTTGGAGGTATTGACACATATCAAAATAGAACTGAGTGCTGGAATCATTACAGCAATGTGGCCGCTTTATTAACTTGTACAGTGATGACTTAAATTCCGCAGCTGCTCTAGAGTATACAATGGATAGTTCGGTTATGGTAAGAGATACTTACAATTGGTAGTACGGTGGTTAGTACATCCAATAACAGAGCACTGTAGCAATGGGATTAATCTCTTCAATCAGGAATTGACCTGCATAGCAGTCCTACAATGTTCACCGAACTAGAATGATTGTCGCTGCAGCGTTAGACATATGTCCGATGGGTACGTGGTACAGCCATCATTATTACACAGTAGCCATTTCATTAATTTGTGCATTGGTGACTCATATTCCGCAGCAGTTCTAGAAAACTCTATGGATCTATCAGGTATGTCTAGAGATACTAACAGTTTTCAGTACAGTACTTGGTATACCCACGAACAGAGCGCTGTAGCCATTGGTTCATACAATTCAGTCATGCAAACTCTATAGCAATTCTAGAATGACAGAAGACAGACGAATTGTGGCTCCAGAAATTAGTATTCGACGAAGGATTACTGAGTACAGCCACTATCACAGTACGGTATCCGATGTAATTATCTGCTCACTTATGACGCAAATTCCATAGCAATTATAGAATAATGAAGTAATTGGGTGTTTACTCACTGTTTACTTACAGACGACCTCTATTCTACAGCAATGGTTGAGCTATAAACTGGCAGATCACACACATCTGTTGACATTGACGATGGAGAGTACAGTACTAAGTGTAGCCATCGACACAATAATAATGCCATTGAATTAATCTGTTCTCTCATCATCCTAGTTGCTCAGCAATTGTAGAAGGATCAATAGATGGTGCAATTGTCACTAGAGACACTGACGTATGGCAAAACAGTACTGCCGTCATAACGGCACTGTAGATGTTGGAATATTTTGATCACTTATCATTTATATTCAACCACAAACCTAGAAGAATCGATGTATAGATTAATTGTGCCTATAGATGTTTACAATTGGCAGTACGGTACCTTGAACATCCATCTACAGAGCACTGTTTGAATTAATATGTTCAGTGACGTATATACTATAGCAGTTATCGTATGGTGAAAGGAAAACCCTTTATCGCTCGCGATATTAGCAATCGTCATCAAAGTGCTGAGTACAGCATACATCAACGTACTTTAGCCGTTGGAGTAATTTGTTCACTGACATTAAAGCTTAACAGCAATTCCAGAATAATCAATGCATCGTACGGTCATGGCCAGGGATATTTAAATTCGACTGAGCGCTTCTCGGAACATCCAACAATGCAGCACTGTAGACGTTCAATTTAGAGGTTAAATGATGATGTAGATACTATCGCAAATCTAGAATGACAAAAGACATATCCGTTGTAACTAGAGAAGGTCTGACATAAGAGTACTGAATACAGCAATCACCACATTACCGCCGTGGTAGGGTTAATTTATTCTCTGATGATACAAATTCTACTGTAGCTCTGGAATTTTAAATGCATACATCAGTAGTGCGGAGAGATATTTTCAATGCCCAGTGCGGTAGATGGTACATCCAGAAATAGACTACTGCAGCAGTTGGAATAATGTGCTCAGTGGCGATGTAAATTCTATTGCAGTTATAGATTGACGAAGGAATGTCTTTGATCGCTCCTGTATTAATTGACCAAACAGTGCAGTCATTATCACACTACATTGGCTGTTGGACTAATTAATGTACTGGTAATCAATATTTAACTGCAACGCTAGTATTGCCGATGTATAGTACGGCTATGACTAAAGTTATAAGCAACTGACGGTACGGTTCTCTGAACATCCACCAACACAGCTCTGTTGCCGTTGGATTAATATGTTCAGAGATGACATAATGACTTTTGCAACTTTAAACTGGCGGAGGAGTGTCCCCTT
>NW_016925439.1:10744-21727 GCF_001483705.2 Eufriesea mexicana
CAGCCATAATCACAGCACCGTAGCACATTGTATTAATCTGTCTGTGACTACTTAATTCCCACAGTGGTCCTAGAATATTCCATGTATACACCAGTTATGAGTAGAGATAATTGCAATTCCAAGCACGGAAGTGGTTGTGTCCACCAATGGAGCACTGTCGCCATAGGATTAATCATTTAAGTGGTGACAGATATCATATTACAGTTTTAAAGTGACAAAAGCCAGATCCCCTACCGCTCGAGTGATTAACAAATGACAGCACAGTGCTGAGTACAGCCATCACAACAGTACTGTAGCCGTTGGATTAATTTCAACAGTGATGATTTATATTGCACAGTATTTCTAGAATAATCAGTGTATACATCAGTAGTAGATAAAGATATTTACGGTTCCCAGTAGGGAAGAAGGTACACCCACCTACACACCACAGTAGCCGATGGAATAGTCATTTCAGTGACGATTTAGATTCCACAGTATTTCTAGAATAGTCAATGAATACATCAATAATGGCTGGAGATATTTGCAATTCCCACTACGGCAGTTGGTGCGTCCATCAGCAGTGATCCTTAACTGTTGAACTAATTTGTTCCCTGAAGACTTATATACAAGTGCAATCTTTGATTCAGAATGGTCTGACCCATTATCGCTCGAGATATCAACAGTTGATGAAACAGGACTGACTACAGCCACAATCACAATACTAGAGCCGATGCACTTACTTGTTCCCTGATAACTTAAGCTTAACAGCAATTCTAGAATAACCAAGGTATAGCACGGCCATGACTACTGAAAATTACAATTGACGGTACGATACTCAGTAAATCCATCAAGGGAGCACTGTTGCCGTTGGTTTATCCTGTACGATGATGACTTATATTCCATAGCAATTCTACAATTGCAAAGGAAATATCCGTCATAGTTCGAGATAAAGACAATTGGTAAAGCAGCTTTGAGTTCAGCCATTTTCGCAGCACAGCGCCCGCTGCACTAATTGTTTAACTGGCGATATAAATTCCACAGTGGTTCTGGAATAATCTATGTATACATTAGTTATAGCTAGCGACATTTCCAATTTCCAGTAGGGTAGTTTGTACATCCACCGATATAGTAATGTAGCCGCTGGATTAATCTGTCCAGTGATTACTTAGTTACTATTGCAACTACAGAAAAAGAAAGGACGTACCCATCACTGCTCGGGACATTATCCACTGACAAAGCAGTACTGAGTACAGCTGTCATCACAGTAATTTAGCAGTTATAATAATTTGTTCACTGATAATAGAAGTTTAACAGAAATAATAGAACAGTCAATGTATGTTTCGGCTATGGAGGCAGACAATTACAATTGACAGAAAGATACTTGGTACACCCATCAACTTAGCACGGTGTACGTTGAACAAACCTGTTCAATGATGATGTATATTTTATAGCAAGTCCAGAATGACAAGAGACGTATCCGTTGTAGCTCGAGGTATTAACAACTGACAAAAAGGGAAACGAGCACATCCATCATCACAGTACTGCAGCCGTTGGATTAATCTGTTCTCTGACGACATAAATGCCACAGCAGCGCTAGAATAATCAAAGTATACAACAGTTGTGGCCAGAGATATTTGAAGTTACCAGTACTGTAGTTGGTACATCCAACAATAGAGTACTGTAGCCGCGGGACTAACCTGCTCAGTGATGACATATATTCTACGATCATTCTAGAGTGTCGAAGGATTAACCCATTATCGCTCGAGATATTAACAACTGACGACACAGTACCAAGTACAGCCAACAGCATTGTACCGTAGCCGTTGGATTAATTTCTTCACAGATGACTTAAATTCCACAGTAGTGCAAGAATAATCAATGAAGGCGTCAGTTGTGTATAGAGATACTTACAATTCCCAGTTCGGTGGTTGATACATTCACAAGTAGCTTACTGCAGCCGTTGGATTAATCTACAAAGTGATGACTTATATTCGACAGTAGTTTTAGGATAGCAAATGTATACATCGGTTATGACTAAAGATACTAACAATTCCCTGTACGTTGATTGATACATTCATCAATTTTGCGCTGCATCCATTGGACTAATATGTTCAGCGATGACCTGTATTCTACTGACAATGTAGCGTGAAATACGTCTGACTCATTGTCGTTCAAGGCATTAAGAAGTAACGAAACAATACTGATTACAGCTATTATTACAGTACTGCAGACGCTGTATAAATCTGTTCATTGGTGATTTAAATTCCAGAGCAAGTCTAGAGTAGTCAATACATGGTGCGATAGTGGATAAACATATTTACAATTGACATTGCGGTACGTAGTACGTCCATTAAACACAGAACTGCAGCCGTTGCATTGCCCAGTACACTGATGATGCTAGTTCCACAGCAATTCTACAACAATCAATGGTTGGATCTGTTATGGCTATAGATGGTAACAGTTGCCAGAACGGTTCTTGCTACATCCACCAACAGAGCACTGTAGAGGCTGGGTTAATTTGTTCACGGTTAATTTAAACTATGTAGCATTTCGAGAATGATCAGTGGATATATCAGATATGTTTAGTGTTATTAACCAATAGCATTATATTTCTGTGTGAAGAATGCAATCGTCTGCATCGTCTGCAGAATGCAATAGCCGTTGTACTATTCTGTTCACTGGCCATCTAAGTTACTCAGCAATTGTAGAACGACCAATGGATATAGCAATGGTGGCTGGAGGCAATGACGCATTTCAAAACAGAACGGAGTGGAGCAGTCATTACAGGAATGTGGCCATCTTATTCATTTGTTTAATGACGATTTAAATTCCGTAGCAGCTCTAGAGTGTACAATACATGGATAGGTTATGGCTAGATATATATACATTTGGCGGTACAGCGCTTAGTACAACCACCAACAGGGCATTGTCGTCATTGGATTCATCTTATCAGCCCTGAGTTTTTCTGTATAGGAGATCTAGAACGACCATCCGATAGAATTATAGTCGCTGAGATATTGACATATGTCAAAATATTTCAGAGTACAGCCATCATTACAGTACTCAAACAATTTGGTTAATTTATTCGCTGATGACCTTTATTACGCTGCATATCAGCATTAAATTATGTATAGATCTGTCTTGGCTAGACATAGTTACAATTAGCAGTACGACACTTGGTACTTCCACCTACAGAACGGAGTTGGGGTGTGATTAGTCTGTTCATTGATGGTCCAGACATAATTACTACTGGCAGCACGATGCTTGGTACATCCAGCTACGGACCTCTGTAGAAGTTTGATTAATCTGCTCACTGCTGATTTAAACTATGTAGCAGTTCCAGATTGATTAGCGGGTAGATCAGATATGTATAGTGTCATTATCAAATAGCAATATATTTCTCACGGTTGCCGCCTACAGAATGCCATATCCGTTGAAATGGTCTGTTCACTGACTATCTAAGTTGTTCAGCAAATTCAAAATGACCAATGGATACAGCAAATGTCGTTGGAGGTATTGGCATATGTCAAAACAGAACGGAGTGCAGCCGTCATTACAAGAATGTAGCCTGCTTAATAATTTGTACACTGATGACTTAAATTAGTCGGCAGATCCAGAGTATACAATGTATAGGTCGGCTAAGACTGGATACATGTAAAGTTGGCTGAGCTGCGCTTATTACATCCACCAACAGCGCACTCTATTCGTTGGACTTATCTTTTCAGCCCTGAATTATATTGCATTGGAGTTCTGGAGTGATACACGGATAGACAAATTGCCAATGGAGACATTGACATAAATCGATACAGTACTGAGTATAGCAATCACCGAAGCACTGCAACCGTTTGACTAACCAGATCACTGGTGATTTAAATTGTATAGTGGCTCCAGAATGACAAAAGGCAGATCCATCGCCGCCCGAAATATTAACAATTGACAACATAGTACTGAGAACAGCCATGATCACAGTACTTTAGTCGTTTGATGAATGAATATTACGGATATGGCTTGCGACCATTACAATTGACAGTAGGGCAATTAGTACATACAGTTCCAGATCACTGTGGCCGTTGGATTAATACGTACAGTGATGATGTTAATTATATGGCCATTCCAGAATGACAAAGACATATGCATTGCATCTTGAGACATTAACAAATGACAACAGGGTACCGCGTACTGCCATCATGCCAGGCGTGTAGCAGTTGTATTGATTTGTGCACTGGTTAATTGAACTCCACAGCAACTCTAGAATGATCAATGTGTAGATCGGGTATGACTAGAGGTATCTACTATCGGCAGCACGGTACCTGGTACATCCAGCAACAGTTTCCTGCAGCAGATGGATTAATCTGTTCTATGGTGGATTATATTGTCTAGCAACTCTATAATGGCAAACTGCAGATCAATTACATCGCTAGGCATTTACATCTGACAGAGGAGGACTGAGTACAGCTACCATCACAGTAATCCAGGCATGGGATTAATTCCTCCACCGATGACAAATTCTACAGCATTTCCAGAATAATAAATGTACAGCACGTTTATTGCTAGAGATACTTGGAGGTGAGGGTATGGTACTTAGTACATATACCAGCAGAGCACTGTAGCCTGTGGATTAATATGTTCAATGATGTTTTAGATTTTATAGCATTTCTGGAATGACCACGGACACATCCATTGTCCCTGGAGAGATTAACTAATGTCACCACAGTGCCGGGTGCAGCCACCATCACAGTACTGAAGCAGTCACAAAAATTTCCTCATTGATGACATGAAGACTTAAATTCCACAGCAATTCTAGAATGATTAATGCATTGTAGCGTTATGGCTAGAAGCATACACGATTGACGGTACGGTTCGTACTACATATACCAACGGAGCTCTGTTAACGTCTTATTAATCCGTCCACTGGTGATATATATTCTACGCAAGTTATAGAATGAACTTAGACAGATCCATTGTCCCACTAGGAATTGACAATTGACAACGCAGGACTGGGTGAAGCCACCAGCACATTATTGTAGATGACGGAATAATTTGACCGTTGATGACGTAAGCTCCACAGCAATTCTAGAATGGTCACTTCGTAGTACGGGTACGTCTAGCGGTACTTATAATTGGCGGTACGATACTTAGTACATCTACCAACAGACATCTGTTGAAGTTCTGTTAATCCGTTCACTGATGACATTTGTTCTACATCATATATGGAACGAACGTGGACAGATCCTTTACCCCACGATGTATCAGCTATTGACAACACAGTGCTGAATACAACTATTATGACAATACTGTACTCGTTCGATTATTTGGCTCGTTGATGATGTAAATTCGACTGTCATTCTGAAATAATCAATGCGTAGCACGATTATGGCTTTATGTAAATGCAATTCGCATAACGGTACAAAGTACCTCCACCAGCAGGGCGGCGAAGCCGTTGCATTAACCTGTTTAATGGCGACTATATTCCGTTGTAACACTAGAAAGACAAATTACAGATCCATTTCGTCGTCAGGCATTAGCTATTGACATAGCAGGACTGAGTATAGTCATCACCACAGTGAAGTAGGCTTTGAAATTATTTGACCACTGTTATAAGGTCTAGATCAATGATAAAATACACATCGTATAGCACGGATATGGCTCGTGGTACTTACAACCGACATTACGGCACTTAGTACCGCTGGCAGCAAAGCGTTGTAGTCGTTGGATTATCTGCTCAATGATGATTTAAACCTTATAGCAATTCTAGGATGACAAACGACAATAGTATAACCTATACATATAATACGGCCATGCCGTACGATAATTGCAATAGGCTGTACGTTACACTGTACATCTACCAACAGGGCGCAGTTGCTGTAGGATAAGTATGTTCACGGATGATATATATTCTACGGCAATTCTAGAATCGAAAAAGACAGGTCGACTATCCCTCTAGATATAAACAATTACAACACAGTACAGAGAATGGCCATCATCACAGTACCGCACTGGTTGCACAAGTTTGTTCAGTGGTGATGAGAGTTCCAAACAATATATAGGAAAATCAAAGTATAGTACGGATATGGCTAGAGATATTTACATTTCACAGTACGGATCTTATAACATATACCAACAGATCACTGTATCCATTGCATTAGTCTATTGAATCATGACTTAGATTTGCAGCAACTATACAATGACGAAATGCAGGCCAACTACCGTTCGAGACATTAACAACTGACAACACGGCACTAAGTACAACCATCACCACAGCACGGTAACGGTTGTATTGATTTGTTCGCAGGCGACTCACATTCCACAGTTGTTCTAGAATAATCAACGTGTACACCTGATATGGCTAGAATCATTTACAATTCCATGTCCGGTAGCACTTAAATAAGCCAATACTGGCCAGCAGTCGTTGCATTACTCTGTTCAGTGATGAAATGGATAAAATTGCATTTCGGCAATGGAAAAGGACTGACGCATTATCGGTCGAGATATTAACAATTGGCGAAACAGTATTGAATTCAGTCATCATCCAGTTACTTTAGCCCTTGTACTCATTTGTTCACAGATAGCGTCAGTTTATCAGCAAATCTATAACAATCAAAGCATAGCACCGATATGGCTAGAGATAATTAGAATTGACGGTACGGCACTTAGTACATCATTCAACGGAGCACCCAAACGGATCGGTGCGTTCAACTACAACATAGGTTCTACAACAATGCTAGAATGTCAAACGACGTGTCCATTATCGCTGGAAACATGAACAATTGAGGAAACAGTACCGACTGCAGCCATCATCACAATACAGGAGCCGGCGTATTAATGTGTTCACTGATGATCCAAAAGTCCAGTAGCTTTAGAAGTATTCATGTATATATCAGTCATGACTACTGACATTTACAGCTCCCAGAAACGTAGTTGGTACGTCCACCGATAAAGTGCTCTAGTCGTTGGAATAGTATGTTCAAAGTTGGTTTTAATACTAAAGCTAGTTTAGGGTAGTCTACGTATAGTACGGTGTTGCTGCGGATATTTGCGATTGTCAGTACGGATCTTGACACATCTATTAACAGAGCACAGTTGCCGTTGGTTTGTCATCTCCAATGATGAGCTGGAATTAAAAGCAATCCTGGAATAAGAAAAGAGTGGTCCGTTATAGCTCGAGGTATTAACAAGTGACAACTCAGCAGTATGTACGGCTATCATCACAGTGCTTTTGCCGTTGGCATAACCTGATGAGTGATGACTCAATCTCCACAGTAGGTCTAGAATAATCTATGCGTACATCAGTTGTGGAGAGGGATACTTACAATTCACAGCTGGGTAGCTGGTACATCGGCCAAGAGAGCAATGTAGTTGTTGGATTTATCGTTTCAGTGGGCATAAAATTACGAAAGTGGGTCTAGGGCAATCGATAAATAGTACGGTTATTGCTAGAGACATTTACAATTGACAGTACGGTTCTTAGTATATACACCAACAAAGCACTGCAGCTGTTGGATTATTCTGTTCATTGATGATATACATTCAACGTCATTTCTAGAGTGACAAAGATCAGACACATTATCGCTCGGGATATTAACAAATGAAAACACAGTACCAAGTGCAGCCTTCGCCACAGTACTCGAGCCATTGGAATAACTCGTTATTTGATGATTTAAATTCCATAGCAATTCTAGCATAGTTAATATACGGTGCAGGTATGTCTAGAGCAATTTACAATTGACAGCGCGGTACGTAGATTGTGAGTTAAGAGATCACTGTAGAGGTTGGATTAATCTGTCCTCTGATGATATATTTTCTACAGCAATTCTAGGATGAAAAGGGACAGATACAATATAGCTCAGAATACTTGCAATTGACAGCTCAGTACACAGTACAGCCATCGTAACGGTAATGTAGCCGATGTACTAATTTTTGGTTGATGACGCAAGCTCCACTGTGATTACAGATTAACCAATGTATAGTACGTTTATGGCTGGTAATACATACAACTGTCATTACGGTACATAGTGCATCCAATAGGAGAGCACTGCAGACTTTGGACTGACTTCCTCAATCATGATTTAGGTCCTGTAGCAATTCTGGAATGACAAATTGCTGATGCACTATATCGACAGGAATTAACAATTGACACAGCCGGAATTCCTGCAGCCATCTTCAGAAAAACGTGATTGTTGGATTAAATTGTTCACTGATGATTTAAATTACACATAATTTCGAGAAAAGTCAATGCATGTAACCGGTATGTCTAGAGATATTTACAATTAACGGTACGACGCACACTACATCAACCAAGGGAGCACCGTTGCCCTTGGATTAATCAGTTCCCTGAAGGTTTGCTTTCTATAGCAACTGTAGAATGAAAAAAAGATATCCTTCGTCCCTAGAGATACATCGAGATCATCTCTTTACTGTAGCAGTAGGATTAATCTGTTCATTGATTATATATATACAACAGCAATTCTAGAATGACAAAAGCCTCAACCATTATCTTAAGATACATTCACAAGTGACAACACAGTACTCAGTGCAGCAATCATCACACTACTGGAGCCGACGGAATAGTTTGATCATTGATGCTTTAAATTGCACAGTATTGCAAGAATGGCCAATAGATACATCAGTAACGGCTAGCGTTATATACTGCTCCCAGTAGAGTAGTTGGAACATCCACCAATGGAGCAATGCAGATGATGGACTAAGCTGTTCGGTAATGATATGAATTCCATCTTAGCTCCAGAATGAAGAAGTACGGATCCACTTTGCCAGAGGCTTAAACAAATAACGAAACAGTAATGAATACAGTAATTGCCACAATACTTTAGCCGTAGGACTAACCAGTTCACCGATAACTTAATGTTAACAGCTGCACTAGGATAATCGATGTATACTACTGTAATACCTAGACACACATGCAATTAACTGGACAGACGTCAGTACATACACTAATAGCGCACACTTGCCGTTAGATTGATCTGTTCAGTGATGATGTACATTTTACAGCAATTCTAGGAAGTCAAAAGACAGATACGTAATAGTCAGACATAATAACAATTGACAAAACAGTACTGTTTACGGCCAACATAGCAGCACTGCAGCCCTTGCAATAATTTATTCACTGATGACCTAAATTGCACTGTACTTCAAGAAGAGTCAATGAACACATCAGTTATGCCTAGAGGTGTTTACAATTCCCAGTGCAGTAGTTGGTGCATCCCCTAATGGAGCTCTGTAGCGGTTGGATAAATATGTTCAGTGATGATTTAAGTTCCACGGTAGTTATAAAATGATTAATGAGTGCAATAGTTATGGCCAGAGATATTTACAATTCCCTGTACGGCCGTTGGTAGGTCCACCAATAGTGACCCTTAGTCGTTGGAATAATCTGCACAGTCGTGATATGTATCCTCTTGCAATTCTAGATTTACATAGGACTGACCCAATATCGCTCGAGACATTAAAATTTAAGAAACAGTACAGAGTTTAGCCATCATCACGGTACCCTACCCGTTGGAATAATTTGATCACTGATGACTTAATTCTGACGGAAATTTTAGAATAATCGTTGTATAGTGCGGTTCAGGCAAGAGATATTTTCAGTTGACACGGCGGTTCTTAGTACCTCCGTCAACAGGGCACTGTAGCCGTTCCATTAGCAAGTCATTGCAAGTCTAGAATAACAAAGGAGAGATTCCGTACAGCTCGAGACACTACCAATTCACATAACAGAACATGCAACAGCCATTATCACAGAAATGCAGCCCCGCGATTAGTCTGTTCACTAGTGACTTAGGTACCACAAAATTTCTAGAATAATCAATCTCTACATCACTTGCGGCTAGGGACATCCGTAGTTCCCTGTAAGGTAGTTGGTATATCCGCCGACACATTGTTCTTGACATTGGATTAATCTGTTCAGTGATTCCTTAAATTCCAGAGCCAGTTAGTGTTAGTGCATGTATAGTGCTGTCATGCATAGAGATATTTACAGTATGCAGAGCTGTACTTAGTACAACCGTCAACACTGCAATGTAGCCGTTAGATTAACCTCTTCAATGATGACATATAATCAATTGCAATTCTAGAATAACAAAGGAGACGTTTGGTACAACTCGAGACACTAACAATTGACATAACAGAACTGAGTACAGCCACCATCACAGTACTGCAGCTGTAGGATTAGTCTGTCCACTGATGATTTAAGTTCCACCGTGGTTCTTGAATAATCCGCGTACGCATTAGTTACGGCTACTGAAACTTAGTGTTCGCAATACGGTAGTTGGTATATCCGCCGATACAGTACTCTAGTAGTTGGACTAATATGTTCAGTGATGCCTTAATTTCCGAGAAAGCTTAGGGCAGTCAATGTATAGTACGGTTGCGGATAGAGGTATTTACATTTTACACTACGTTTCGTAGTACATTCATCGACATAGCAGTGTAGCAATCTGTTTAATACGTTCCGTGACGATTTGCGTTATACTGCAATTCCAGAATGATAAAGGGCTGACCCATCATCGCTGGAGGTATTAGAAATTGACGAAAGAGCTCTGAGTTCAGCCATCAACACGGAAGTTCAGCCGCTGGGATTATATTTTCACTGATAATTTAAATTTGACTGCAATTCCGGGATAATAAGTGTATGGTACGGTTATGGCTGGAGATATCTACAATTGACAGAACGGTACTTAGTATATCAATCACCTGCTACTGTCACCGTTGTATTGATCTGCTTAATGATGATTTACAGTCTATTGCAATTCTGGAATGTCAAAGGACATATCCTTTATAGCTAGAGGTATTAACAAATGACATTACGGTACTGAGTATAGCCATCATCACATTACTGTTGCCTTTCGATCAATTTGATTACTGGCCACTTAAATTCTGCAGTTGTTCCAGAATAACCAATGTATACATCAGTTATGGCTAGAGATATTTAAACTCACGGTACAATACATGATGTATCCGCCAATTGAGGACTGTAGCCGTTGGCTAAAT
>NW_016925439.1:24206-25788 GCF_001483705.2 Eufriesea mexicana
CTTGGCTCTTGGAAGGCCAGCAATAGTGGCCTCGGCACGTTATGTTGGGCCTGGTTACGTTCGGTTAGGTTGGGTTAGGCTAAGTTTGGTTAGGATAGCTTTAACTTTTCTGCTGTGCACCGTTTTTCTTTGGATTTTATCGCTCAACCTTGCTCCAGTACGTCCAGCTTGGCTCAGCGAAAGGAAGCAGTAACGGCCTCGGTACGTTGTGTCGAGATAGGCTATGTCTGGTTATGCTCTGTTAGTTTGGGTTAGGTTTGGGTACCTTTGACTTTTCTGTAATCCAGTGCGATTCTATGGATTTCTGCGTTCTACTCTCCACTAATGTGTTCTGCTTCGTTCTGGGGAGGCCAGCAATAGTGCTCGCGGCACGTTAGTTTAGACTAGGTTGCGTTTGGCATATTACGGTTTGTTAGGTTATGAGGGGACTGGTTTGACTTAAGTGCAACAGTCTGCTCCTTTGTGGATTTCTACTCCCAACTGTGCTCTAATGTTTTCAGCTGGATATGGGAAGGCCACAGACAGTGGCCGCAGAACTTTATGTTGGGACATATTGCGTTCTGTTAGACTGAGTTGGGCCGAGTTTGCTTAGGATAGCTTTAGCTTCTGTGCTGTGCACAGCCATTCGATGGATTTCTGCGCCCTACTTTGCCCTAGTATATACTGCTTGACTCTGGGGGCAGCAATAGCGGTTTCGTCACGAAAGGTTGAGTTAGGCTACGTTTGGGTATGTTCTGTTAGTTCTGGCTAGGTTTGGGTCGCTTTGACTTTTCTTATATTCACCACGATTATTTGGATATCTGCGTTCTTCTCTCCACTAACGTGTTCTGCTTGGCTCTGGGGAGGGCAGCAACAGTGGTCGTGGCGCATTAGCTTGAGCTGCGTTACGTTTAGTTGTGTTACGTTTGATTAGGTTGAGAGAGGAAATGTTTGACTATACATCTATAGTCTGCTATTAGGTGAACTTCTGCGCCCTACGGCGCTATAATGTTTTCAGCCTGGCACGGGAAAGGGCAGCAATAGTGTTCTGGTCACGTTATGTGTAGTCAGGTTGCGTTCGGTTATGTTGAATTAGACTGAGTTTGGTTAGGGTGGCATTAGCTTTTGAGAGGTGCACTGCAATTCGGCGTACTTCGGCGCTCTGCTGTGCTCTAGCATGCCCTGCTTGTTTCTATAGGGGGGCAGCAGGAGCGGTTTCTGCACGTTAGGTTGAATTAGGGTATATTTGGCTATGTTTTGTTGGTTTGGGTTAGGTATATGTGGCTTTGACATTTCCGATATACACTTCGTTTCTACGGATTTCTGCATACTACTCTCCACTAGTGTGTTCTGGCCGACACTTGGGTGGCCAGCAATTCTGGTCGCGGCATGTTAGGTTGAGTAATGTTGCGTACGGTTAGGTTCGGTGAGGTCGGGTTAGGTAAGGATAACTACGTCTCTTTTGCTCAGCACATCTATCCTATAGATTTCTGGACTCTACTGAACTATGATCGTCTCTGGGGACGCCAGCAATAGTGGTAGCGGCACGTTAGGTTGCGTTATGTTACGTACGGCTAGGCAAGGTTCGGTTAGGTTTGGTCGG
>NW_016925440.1:0-3981 GCF_001483705.2 Eufriesea mexicana
CAATGCGGCGGGCTTCTGCTCAGTACTGTGCACTAGTATTTTCTGCTTGGCTCGGTGGAGGCCTGCAACAGTAGTCGCGGAACGTTAGGCTGTTATGTTACGTTTGGTTAGGTTAGGTTGGGATATGTTTGGCTAGTGTATCTTTGACTTTCTGGCTATACAATGCTCTTCGGCGGATTTTTGTGATCTACTGTACTCTACTTTAATCTGCTTTGCTCTAGGGAGGCCAGGAGCAATGGTCGCGTTACGTCATATTGGGTTATGCAGCGTTCGGTTAGGTTAGGTCAGGTCAGGTCAGGTCAGGTTAAGTCAGGGTATCAACGGCTATTGTGCTATCCACTGCAGTGCCTTTGATTCCTGCGCACTACTGTGCTCTAGTACATTCTGGTTGTCCGTGTGGAGGGCAGTAATGCTGGTCTCGTTGTGATAGGTTGAGTTCTGCTACGTTTGGATATGTCACGTTTGACTATGTTAGGGTAGGCCACAATACCTTTGTGCTGTTCACTGCTTTTCGGCGGACTTCTGTGGTCTTCTGTGCTCTGCTATATTCTGCTTTGCTCTGGGGAGGCCAGGAGCAGTGGGCACTGCACGCCATGTAGAGATATTGTACGTTGGGGTAGGCTGGGTTGTTCAGGTTAGGTGAGGGTACCTTCGACATTTGCGCGATGTACTTATATTCGGTGGATTTCTGCGCTCTACATTGCACTACTACACCCTGCTCGACTCTGGGGATTAGAGCAATAGTGGTCTTGGCACGCTACTTTGGGTTTGGTTATGTTTGGTTATTCAAGGTTAGGTCAAGTATGGTTAGGATAGCATTGACTTTCGTGCTACACACTACCATTTGTGTGATTTCTGTGATATACTGTGCCTTACTACACTCTGCTTGTATCTGGGGATGCCAGCAGCTGTGTTGGCGGCACGATATGTTCAGTTATGCTACGTTCGGTTAGGTTTGGTTAGGCCAGTTTGCGTTAGGGTATCCACGACTTTTGTAAGATGCGCTGATACACGGTGGATATCTGCGCTCTCCATTGCACTACTATGCTCAGCTTAACGCCGGGGAGGCGAGCAACAGCGGTCGCAGCCCGATAGGTTGTGTTTGGTTGCCTTCGGTTTGGTTAAGTTAGGTTAAGCGTGGTCAGCATAGCTTTGACTTTCGTGCTATACGGTTTTATTTGATGTACTTCTGTCATCTACTGTGCTCTACTACTTTCTGCTTGGCTATGGGGAGGCCAGGAGCAGTGGTCGCTGCACGTTATGTTGGGTCACTCTGCGTTTGGTTAGGTTAGATTAGGTCAGGTTAGGCTAGGTTATCTACGGCTTTTGTGCTGCTCATTGCTTTGCGGTGGCTTCCCGGGCTCCACCGTGCTCTAGTACATTCTGCGTGCCTCCGCGGGTGTCAGCAATAGCAGCCTGGCCATGTTAGGCTGTGTTATGCTTCGTTTGGATGTGTTACGATTGGCAGGGTTTGAATAGGCTGCTATGGCCTCTGTGCACTTCACTGCTATTCGAAAGATTTCTGCCCTCTACTGTGCTCTTGTGTGCTCTGCCCGGCTCTGCGGATGACAGCAATACTGTTCTCGTTACGTTATGCTTATATACACTACGTTTGAGCATGTAAGGTAAGGTCAGATTATGTCAAGATATGTTTGACCCTTGTGCTGTTCACTGCAATGCGGTTGATTTCTGCATATTACTGTGCTCTAGTGCATTCTGCTTGCCTCTGTAGGGGCCAGCAGTAGTGGTCTCGACGTGTCAGCTTGAGCTAGGCTACGATCACTTATGTTACGTTTGGTTAGGTTAGGGTAGGATAAACGGTCTTTTGCGCTGTACACCGCTACTCTGTGGATTTCTGCGCTCTAATGTGCCCTAATGTGCTCTCATTGGCGCTGGATAGGCCAGCAATATTGGTCTCGTCACGTTATGCTGGGTTACGCTACGTTTGGATAGGTTATGCTAGGTCAAGTTAGGTCAGGATATGTTTGACCTTTGTGCTGTACACAGCAATGCGGCAGATTTCCACGCTCTGCTGTACCCTAGTAGACTCTGCTTGGCTCTGGGGAAGCCAGGAGCAGCGGTCGCGGCACGTCGTGTTGGGCTATGCTGTGTTCGGTTATGTTAGATTATGTCAGGTTATGCCAGGATATCTATGGCTTTTGTGCTATCCACTGCAATAGGGTTGATATCTGCGCTCTACTGTGCACTAGCACCTCCTTTTTTTTCGTTGTGGAGGACAGCAATAATGTCCTCGACCTGTTAGGTTGAGTTGCGTTACGTTCTGATACGTGACGTATGGGTATGTTAGGATAGGCTACTTTGACTTTTGCGCTTTGCACTGCTCTCCGGTGGATTTCTGCGATATAATGTGCTCTAATGTGCTCTTGTTCCCTCTTGGGAGGCCAGCAAAATTGGTCTCGTGTCGCTATATCGAGTTACACTACCTTTGTGTAGGTTAGGTTGGGACAAGTTAAGTTAGGGTATCTTTCGCATTTGTGCTATGCGTTGCAATGCAGTTGGTTTCTGCGCTCTTGTGTGCTCCAGAATGTTCTGCTTGGCTATGGGTAGGACAGCAATAGTGGTCTCGGCGCGTTAGGCTCAGATATGTTACGTATTCCTATGTTACGTTTGGCTAGTTTCGGATACGATAGCCTTAACTCTTGCGCCATACACAGCTATTCGGTGGATTTCTGTCTTCTAGTCTCCTCTGGCATATGCTGGTTTGCACTGGGATGGCGATCAATATTTGTCTCGTCACGTTGGGTTGTGTTACACTTCGTTTGTGTTGGTTGGGTTAGCACCGGTTAGGTTAGGGTATCTTCCTCTTTTGTGCTGTGCGCTGCAATGCGGTGGATTTCTGCTCTCTACGTTGCTCTACAATACTCTGCTCGACTCTGGGGAGGCGAGCAGTGTTGGGCATGTAACGTTAGTTTGAGTTAGGTTACAACTTGTGGTTGTATTACGTTTGGTGGGGTTCGGACACGATAGCTTTGACTTTTGTGCTGTACACCGCAGCGCGTGGATATTTGCGCTCTACTGTGTTCTACTGCTTTCTGCTTGGCTCTGGGGAGGCCAGCAATAGTGTTCTCGGCTCGTCAGGTGTAGATATTCAACGTTCGTTTAGGATAGGGTCTGTCTGGTTAGGTTACGATATCTTCCACTTTTCTGCTTTACACTCCAATGAGGCGGAATTCTGCGTTCTACCGTGCTCTAGTATTTCCTGCTTCGCTATGTGGTGGTCAGCAATAGTGGCGTTTGCACGTCAGTTTGAGTTACGTTACGTTTGGATATGTTACGTTTGCCTAGGTTAGGACAGTATTACCATGGCTTTTGACATATACACTGTTATTCCGTGGACTTCTGCGCTCATGTTTGGTCTACTTTACTCTTCCCGACTCTGGGGAGACCAGCAACAGTGTTCTCGGAACGTGAGGTTAAGTTATGTTACGTTTGCTTGTATTACGTTTTAATATGTTATTATAGGATAGAATTTACATTTGTACTATAGACTGCTATTCGGAGCACTTCTGCGCTCTACTCTGCTTTAATATGTTCTGCTTGGCTCTGACAGGTTTCGGCACGCTAGATTGAGTTAGGTTACGTTTCGTTAGACTGTGTTAGGCTAAGTTTGGTCAGGATGGCCTTGACTTTGTGCTTTACACTTCTGTTCCGTGAATTTCTGTGATCTACTGCGCTCTACTGCATTCTGCTTGGCTCTATGGAGGCCAGGAGCAGTGGTCGCCGGACGTTACGTTGAGACATGCTACGTTGTGTTGGGATAGGCTAGGACAGGTTAGGTTGGGATGTACACCGCTGAGCGTCATTTTGCGTTATGCTACGTTTGGTTAGGTTAAGTTAGGCCACGTTAGGTCAGTGGGTCCTCGACTCTTGTGCTATACACAGCTGTTCGCTGGATTTCGGCGCATTGCATTATTCTACTATACCCTGCTCCACTTTGTGGTGTCGAGCAATAGCGGTCGC
>NW_016925441.1:0-837 GCF_001483705.2 Eufriesea mexicana
CTCGGTTTTGTTAGGTTATGTAAGTATAGGTTAGGTTTTGATTGCTTCGACTCTTCTGCAGTATATCGCGGTTCAATGGATTTCCGTGCTCTACTCTCCTCTAATATGATCTGCTCGTCTCTGGGGTGGCCAGCAATAGTGGTCGCAGCACGATAGTATTGGTTATGTCACGTTCGGTTATGTTACGATTGGCTATGTTCGACTTTTGTACTCTAGACAGCTATTCGGTGGACGACTGCGCTCTACTGTGCTCTAATATTTTCTGCTTGGTTTTGCGGAGGCCAGCAATAGTGTTCTCGGCACGTTACGTTGAAGTAGGCTACGCTTGGTTAGGTTACGTCAGTTTGGAATAGGTTTGGATAAATTTGACTTTTCTGCTATACACTGCGATCCTGTGGATTTCTGGGTACTACTCATCGCTACCACGCTCTGCTCGGCTCTGTGGAAGGCAGCAATAGCGGTTGCGGTACGTTATGTTGAATTAGGCTTCATTATGTTAGGTTACGTTGGTATGGATTCGATTTGGATATGTTTGACTTTTCTGCAGTACATTGTATTTCTATAGATTTTCGCGGTCTACGCTAGTCTAAAGTGCACCGCTCGGCTCTGGGGAGGCCAGCAATAGTGTTCGCGGCGCATTTTATTCAGTTTGGTTACGATTGGTTACGTTGCGATATGTTATGTAAGGAAATGATAGCTTTGACTTTTTTCCCGCGCGGCTATTCGGAGCATTCTTTCGCTCTAATGTACTCTAGTATGTTCTGCTTGTCTCCATGGAGGCTAGCAATAGCGGTCTCGATAGTTGTGTTGGGATAGGCTACGTTTGGTTAGTACGTC
>NW_016925442.1:0-20620 GCF_001483705.2 Eufriesea mexicana
CGGGACGTTTCCGATACGATTCGTTTGATTGGATTTGGCAAGGTCAGCTTATGTCAGGATACCATCCACACTTCTAATACTCACTGCAATGCGCACGTGGATTTCTGCGCATTACTGTGCACTAGTAATCTCTGCTTGTCTCCATGGAAGTCAACAATATAGGTCTCGTCATGCTAGTTTGACATAGGTTGCGTTTGGGTATGTTACGTTTGGCTAGGTGAGGACAGCCTACTATGACTTCCGTCTATTCACTGCTATTCGGTGGACTTCTGCGCGCTATTGTGCTCTTATGTGCTCTGCCCGGCTCTGTGGAGACCATAATGATTTATCTCGTCGCGTTATGTTGAGTTGGTGTACATCTGGATAGGTCAGGTAAGGTCCGGTTACGTCAGGCTGTGTTTAACTATTGTACTATACAATGCAATGCGGTGGATTTCTGCGCTCTATTGTCCTCTGGTATACTCCACCTGGCTCTGGGCAGGCCAGCAAATGTGGTCTCGGCATGTTAGATTGAGATATGCCACGATTGGTTATGATCCGTTTGGTGAGGTTTGGTTAGGATAGTCCAGACCTCCGTGCTACAAACTGCTATACTCCGATATCTGCGCTCTACTTCGTTCCAATACTTTCTGCTTGGATCTGGGGCGGCCAGCACTGGCGATCTCGGCACGTTAGGTCGAGTTACGTTACGTTTCGTTAGGTTAGGTTACGCCAGGTTGGGCTAGGCTATGTTTGGCTTTTGTGATGCACACTGCAATGCGGTGGATTTCTGCGGTCTGCTGTGCTTCCGTACATACCGGTTAGCTTCGAGGAGGCCAGCAATGGTGGTCTCGGCGCGTTAGGTTTGGCTAGGCTACGTTTCGTTATGTCACGCTTGGCTAGGGTAGGACATGCTGTTCTGGCTTTATGCTATACACTGCTATACGGTGGACTTCTGCGCTGCAGTGTGCTCTAGTATGCTCTGCTTGGCTCTGGTGTGGCCTGCAATAGTGGTCTCGGCACGTTAGTTGGAGCTATGCGGCGTTCGGTTATTTTACGTTTGCTGGGGTTAGGATACGATAGTCTAGACTTTTCTGCTATGCACTGCTATGCGTGGATTCCTTCGCTCTGCCGTGCTATAATATCTTCTGCTTGGCGCTGGGGTGCCCCGCAATAGCGATCTCGGCCCGTTATGTTGAGCGGTGTTACATTCCGTTAGGGTAGGTTCGGAAGGCTTGGTCAGGATTTCTCCGACTTTTGTGTGATACACTGCTATTCGGTGGATTCTTATGCTCTACATAGCTCTACTATATTCTGCACTACTCTGGGGAGGTGATCAATAGTGGCCGTGGCACGTTGGGTTGAGTTATGTTACGATTGGTTAGGTCACGTTAGGCAATATTTGGTAAGGTTAGCTTCGACTACCTTGCTGTGCACTGCTTTTCGGTGCATTCCTGTTATCTACTCTGCTCTACTGCATTCTGCTATACTCCAGGGAGGCCAGGAGCGGTAGGCGCGGCACGTTACAGTGTGCTACGCTACGTTCTGTTAGGTTAGGTTGGGATAAGTTTGGTTGGGGTATCTACTGCTCTTGTGCTATTCGCTGCAATGCCACGGGTTTCTGCGCCCTACTGCGCCCTAGTACATTTTGCTTGTCCCTGTGGAGGGCAGCAATTGTGGTCTCGTCACGTTGGGTTGAGTTAGGCTACGTTTGGTTATGTTATGTTTGACGTTTGGGATAGGCTGCTCTGACATTTGTGCTATTCACTGCTGCTCGGTGTATTTGTGCGCTCAAATGAGCTCTAATATGCTGTGCCTGGCTCTGGGGGCAAGGGATGTTCGTCTCGGCACGTTAGGTTATGTAGGGTTACGTTCCGTTAGGTCAGGTTAGGAAGGCTCTGTTAGCATTTCTTTGACTTTTGAGCACTAAACTGCTATTCGGTGGATTCCTGCTATCTACAGTGCCCTACTCTACTCAGCTCAACTCTAGGGAGGCGAACAATAGTGGCTGTGCCACGTCAGATTGAGATAGAATACGCTTGGTTAGTTTAGACTAGGCTAAGTTTGGTAAGGAAACCTTTGACTTTCACGCTATGCACTGTTATCAGGTGGATCTCTGTGATCTACTGCTCTTTACTACATTATGCTTGGCTCTGTGGCGGCCAGGCGTAGTGGCCGTGGCTCGTAATGTTGAGCTATGCTACGTTCGTTTATGTTAGGTTAGGTCAGGTTATTTTGGGCCATTTTCGACTGTTACGTTATACACTGCTATTCGTTGGATTTCTGCGCCCTATGTTGATTTACTGTACTCTGCTCGAACGTGGGGAGGAGGGCATTTGTGGCCGCGGAACGTTATGTTATGTCATGCTACGATTGGTTAGATTAGGTTAGGCCACGTTTGGTTAGTGTAGCTCACACTTTCGTACTGTGCACTGTTTTTCGGTGTACTTCTGTGGTCTACTCTGCTCTACCACACTCTGCTCGGCTCTTGGGATGCCAGGAGCAGTTGTCGCGACACGTTGCGTTTTGATATGGTACGCTCGATTTGGTTAGTTTAGATCGGGTCTGGTTTGGATATCTCCGAATATTGTAGTACTCGATGCAATGAGGTAGATTTCCGTGCACTAACGTGCTCTAGTATATTCTGCTTGTTTCTGCGGTGTCCGGAAATAGTGGTCTCGTCATGTTAGGTTGGACTAGGCTACGTTTCGTTATGTCACGCTTGGCTAGGGTAGGATATGCTGTTGTGGCTTTATGCCATACACTGCTGTACGGTGGGCTTCTGCGCTCCAGTGTGCTCTAGTATGCTCTGCTTGGCTCTGGTGTGGCCTGCAATAGTGGTCTCGGCGCGTTAGTTTGGGTCAGGTTACGTTTGGTTACGTTAGGCTAGGTCAGGTTAGAATAGGACATCTCCGACCTTTGTGCTATTCATTGTAATACGGTTGACTTCTGCGCACCACTGTGCTCTAGCACATTCTGCTTGTGTCTGTGGAGGACAGAAATGGTGGTATTGTCATGTTCAGTTGAGCTAGGCAACGTTTGGTTATGTCACATCTGGCTATGTTATAATATGCTAACACGAGTTTCGTGCTTTACACTGCACCTCGTCGAATTTTTGTGATCTACTGTGCTCTGCTACAATCTGCTTTGCTGTAGGGAGGGCAGGTGTAATGGTGGCGGCACGTCATGTTGGGTTATGCTGCGTTCTGTTAATCTAGATTAGGTCAGGTTATTTTAAGATATATTGGGATTTTGTGCTATTCACTGCAGTGCGGTGTATTTCTGCGCTCTTCTGTGCCCTCGTATCTTCTCCTTGTCTCTGCGGAGGCGAGCAACGGTGGTCTCGTCAAGTTAGCTTGAGTTGGACTACGTTTTGTTATGTCACGCTTTGCTAGGTTAGGGTATGCTACTTTGGCCATTGTGCTATTCACTGCTATTCGGTGGATGTCTGCGCTCTGCTGTGCTCTAGTTTATCTGCTTGGCTCTGTGGGGCCAGAGGTAGTTGTCTCGGCACGTTAGGCTGAACTAGGCTACGTTTGGTTTTGTTATGTTCAGTGAGGTTAGGATGGCATAGATTTGACTTTTGCTATATACGCTGCTACCTGCCGATATCAGTGCTCTACTGTGCTCTAGTACTTTCTGCTTGTCTCTGCGGAGACCAGCAATAGTGGTCTCGTCATGCTAGGTTGAGTTTGGCTACGTTCGGTTGTGCTACGTTTTTATAGGTTAGGATATGCTGCTCTGGCTTTCGTGCTAATGACTGCCATTCGGTTGATTTCTGCATTCTAACGTGCGCTAATATGCTCTGCTTGTCTCAGTGGAGGCCGCAAATGTTGGTTTCTTCACGTCATGCTTAGTCACACTACGTTTCGATAGGTTATGTAAGGTCAGGTTTGGTCAAGGTGTGTCCGACTTTCGTGCTATACACCGCCATTCGGAGTATTTCTGCGCTGTACTGTGCTCGGCTCCATTACGTTTAGCCCTGGGAATGCGGTCAATATTGGCCGCGGTAAGTTACGTTGCGGCAGGCTACGTTTGGTTAGATTAGGTTATGCCAAGTTAGGCTAGGATAGCCTCGACTTTTGTGCTATACACATCTATTCGTTAGATTTCTGGTCAGCACGGAGCTCTACTATACTCTGCTCGCATCTGTGGAGGCAAGCTTTAGTGGTCGTGGCACCTTATTTTCTGACAGACTGTGCTTGGTTATGCAAGGTTGGTCTAAGTTCGGTTCGGCTAGCATTGACTTTGGTGCTATTCTTTGCTATTCGGTGGATTTCTGCGATCTACTGTTCTCTACTGTATTCTGCTTGGCTGTGTGCGTGCCACCACATGTGGTCTCGGCACGTTATATACAGATATGCTACGTTCGGTAATGTTACGTTAGGTCTGGTTATGTCTGGATATCCTAAACTTTTGCAACATACACTGCTGCACGGTGTATGTCTGCGCTGTACATTGCTCTACTATACTCTGCACGACGGTGGGAAGGCGAGTTATACTAGCTACGGCACGTTTGGTTGAGTCACGTTTCCAATTGTAAGGTCTGGTTATGCACCGTCTGTTTCGGATAGCTTCTACTTTCGCGATATACACTGTTATTCACTGCATTTCTGTGGTCTACTCTGCTCTACTACATTCTGCTTAGCTTTGTGGAGTCCAGCATCGGTGCTCTCGGTACGTTGCTGTGACCAATGCTACACTTGGTTACGTTAGGTTAGGACATGTTTGGATAGGGTATCTTCGACCGTTGTGCTATTAACTGCAATGCAGTGGGTTTCTGCGCACTACTCGGCTCTAGTACATTCTGCTCGTGTTTATCGAGGCCAGCAATAGTGATCTCGTTATATTAGGTTGAGCTAAAATACGTTTGGTTATGTTACGTTTGGCTAGGTTAGGATACGCGACTTTGACTTTTGTGCTTTACACTGCTATTCCTTGAGTTTCTGTGATCTTCTACACTCTACTGAATTCTGCTTGCCTCTGGGGAGGCCAGGTGCAGTGGTCGCGACACGTCATATTGATTTATGCTACGTTCGGTTTGGTTAGGTAAGGTCAGGTGTGGTTAGGGTATCGGCTACCTTTGTGCTATTCACTCCAACGCGGTGGATTTCTGCTGTCTGCTGTGCATAGTACACTCTGCTTGTGCCTGAGGATGTCAGCAATAGTGGTCTGGTCATTTAAGGTGAATCAGTCTTCGTTTGGATCTGTTACCTTTGACAAGGTTAGGACATGCTACATTGACTCCTGTGCTATTTGCTGCTATTCGGCGGATTCCTGCACTATAATGTGCTCTAGTGTGCTCTGCCTGGCTCTGGGAATGCCAGCAATATTGGTCTCGTCACGTTACATTTAGATACACTACACTTGGTTAGGTAAGGTGCTATCAGATTATATTGGGACAAGCTTGACTTTTGCGCTATACACTGTTATCCACCGATTTCTGCCCTCTGCTGCGCTCTAACATTTCGTGCTTGGCTCTGGGTGGCCGGAAATAGTGGTCTCGGCGCGCAAGGTTTCTTAGACTGCGTTTGCGTATGACAAGTTTCGCTAAGTTTGGTCAGAACAGCTTAGGCTTTTGTGCCATTGAATGCCATTTGGTGGATTTTTGCGCCCTACTGCGCTCTAACGTGTTCTGGTTGGCTCAGGGTGGCTAGAAGCTGCGGTACCGTCGTGTTAGTTTAGGACAAGCTCCCTTTGGTTGTCATACCTTTGGCTAGGTCAGGTTAGGCTACTCTGACTTTTGTGCTGTACACTGCTATTCGGTGGATCTCTGCTCTCTTATGCGCCCTAATATGCTCTGCTTGGCTCTACGAGGGCCATTAAAAGCGGCCGCCGCACATTAGGTTGAGTTATGCTACGCTTGTCTATGTTAGTCTACGCCAGGCGTAGTGAGGGCATCCTCGAGTTTTGTTCCATACGCTGCTATTATGTGGATATCTGCGCTCAACATTGCTCTGCTGTACTCTGCTCGTCTCTGGGGAGGCGAGCAATACTGGTCGCGGCACGTTAGTTTTTGCTGAGTTACGCTCTTTTACCTTATGTTAGGTTATGTTTGGTCAGGGAAGCTTTGACTTTCGTGCTATACACAGTTATACGACGTGTTTCTGCGATCTACTGTGCTCTACCACATTCTGTTCGGCTAGGGGGGCCTTCAGCAGTGGTCGCTGCTCGTTATTTTGAGCTATGATGCGCTTGGTAAGGTTAGGTTAGGCCATGTTATGCTAGGAAATCTACGGCTTTTGTGCTTTTCACTACTATGCGGTGGATTTCTGCGCTATACTATGCCCTCGTACGTCCTGCTTGCCTCTTTGGTGGCCAGCAATAGTGGTTGGGCTACGTTAGGCCGAGTTATGTTAAATTTGTTTATGTTAAGATTTTACATATTAGGATAGGATATCCCTGACTTTTGCGTTACACACTGCTATTCGACGTACTTCTGCGCACTGGTGTGCTCTACTATGTTCTGCTTTGCTCTGGGGAGGTCAGCAATAGTGATCTCGGGACGCTAGTTTGGGATGTGTTACGTTTGGTTAGTTTAGGTTAGGTCTGGTTAGGTTATGATACCTTAGACCTTTGTGCTATACACTGCTATACGGAGGATTTCTGCACACGACTGGGCTCTACTATATTCCGCTTGTCTCTGCGGGACAGCAATAGTCGCGGCAAGTTACGTTGTGTTAGGCTACGTATGAATATGATGTGTCAAATTATGTTTGGCCATTGCGGCCTTGACTTATGCGCTATACACTATTATCCGGAGGGTTCCTGCGATCTACTATGCTCTTATGCATTCTGCTTGGCTATGTGGTGCCCGGCAGCGTAGGACTCGTCTCGCTCTGTTCAGCTACGCTAAGTTTGGTTAGGTTAGGTTAAGACAGGTTATGTTAGGTTACCTTCGAGTGTTGTGCTATACACTGCTATCCGGAAGATTTGAGCGGTCTACATGTCTCTACTATACTACGCTCGACTACGGGGAGGCGAGAAATAGTGGTCGTCGCGCGTTTGGTTGATCCAGGCTTGTTTGGTTAGCTTAGGTTAGGATAAGTTTGGTCAGGATGTCTTAGACTTTCGTGCCCTACACTGCTCTTCGGAGGATTCCTATGCTCTACAGTGCTCTACTATCTTCTGCTTAAAACCGGGGATGTCAGCAGCAGTGGTCGCGGTACGTGACACTGTGTTACTTTAGGTTAATTTGTGTTCGGTTTGATCAGGCTATGCAAGGGTATCTTCGTCTTTTGTGCTATCCACTGCAATCCGGCGTGTTCTTCCGAACTACTGTGCTCTAGTGCTTCATGCTTGCCCTTGTGGAGGTCAGAAATAGTGGTCACCTCATTTTAGGTTAAGTTAGGTTACCTTTGGTATGTTACGTTTGGTTAGGTTAGAATGGGATACGTTGTCTTTTGTGCTATACCCTGCTATTCGGTGGGTTTCTGCGCTCCGATGTTGTACATGCTCTGCTTAGTTCTGGCGTGGCCTGTAGCAATCTCGGCACGTTAGGTTGAGAGAGGATACGTTTCGTTAGTTTCGGTTAGGATGGCTCGGTTGGGGTTTCTTTGACTTTTACGCTATAAACTGCTATCAGGTGGATTTCTACGCTCTAGATAGCTATGCTACGCCCTGCTCGACTCTGGGGAGGCGAGCAATATTTGTCGTGGCACGTCAGTTTGTGTTAGGTTACGTTTGGTAAGGTTAGGTTGTGTTAAGTTTGGTTAGGGTAGCCACGACCTTCGAACTATGCACTGCTATTCGGTGGCTTTCTGTGCTCTACTGCTCTCTACTATACTCTGACATGCTATGGGGAGGCCAGCAGTAGTGTTCTCGGCATGTATTGTTGTGGCAAGCTACGTTCCGTTGTGTTCGTACGTTGCTGTTATGATGAGATTCTTCTTTCTTTTGTGCTATACACAGCTATCCGCCGATTTCTGCCCTCTGCTGCCCTCTAGCATATTCTGCTTTGCTCTGGGAATGCCACCAGCAGTCGTCGGGCACGTTAGGTTGAGTTTGGTTACGCTTGTCTTTGCTACGTTTGGTTATGTTAGGATAGAATATCTTAGACTTTTGTGATATACGCTGCTATTTGCTTGAATTTTGCGCTCTACTGTGCTCTGATATGTTCTGCTTCGCTGTGGGGACCAGTAACAGCACTCCCGTCTCGTCAGCTTGAGTTAGATTACGTACCGCTGGGTTAGAATCGGAATGATTGGTTAGGGTTTGCTTCATTTTGTGCTATGCACTGCTATTCGGAGGATGTCCTCTCTTTACATTGCTCTACTATACACCGCTCGTATCTAGGGAGGCGAGCAACAGAGGTCGTTGCCTGTTAGGTTCGGTTAGGTTATGTTTGGTTAGAAATTGTTACTTTAGGTTTCGTCATGATGACTCTGTCTTTCGTGCTGCACAGCTCTTTTCGGTGTATCTCTGCGCTCTGCTGTGCTCTAGCATATTCTGCTTGGCTCCGGGAGGCCAGGAATATTGACCTCGGCGCGCTAGGTATATATAGGTTACGCTTGGCTTGGCTAGGTTAGGATAGTTTTGGCTAGTATAGCTTTGCCTTTGGGATATACGCTGCTATTCGGTCGATATCTGTGCACTGGATTGCCTTACTAACATCAGCAGTCCAGAGTCTATGCTACCATGTCCTAGCCTAGCAAAACGTGACAGAAACAAACGTAACAAAACCCAACCTGGCGTTGCAGGACGGCTATTGCTGCCCTCCACAGAGACAAGCAGAACATAATCGTGGAAAGAACAGCGCAGAAATCCGTAGAGCAGCAGTGTACAGAAGAAGCTTCAAAGATAACCTATACTAACCTAAACAACCGTAACATAACCAAACAAAACATAACACAATCTACCGTGCCACGTCCACAACTGCTGGCCTACGCAGGTCCGAGTAGGACTTATTAGTGTAGAGCAGAGCACTGCAATCCATGAAACCGCAGCGCAAATCAGAAGAGTCGAAGCAATCCCGACCAATCCCAAACCAACGTAGCCTAACCAAACGCGGAATAATTCAACTCAAAGTGCCGCGAACGCTATTGCTGGCCTCGATAGAGTCAAACAGGATATAATACAGCACATTAGAGCGCAGAAAGCCTCCGAGTAACAGTTTGCAGTACGAAAGTCAGAGCTATCCTAACCGAACTTATGATAACCTTACGTGACCAAACGTAACATTACCCAACCCAACGCACCGAGGCCACTACTGGCGGCCTCCGCATAGCCAAGCAAGGAATATTAGTGCTCAGTAGAGTACAGAGATCCACGGAATAGCAGTGTATAGCACAAAAGTCAAAGCTATCCTGGCCAAACGTGTCGTCACCAAATGTAATCTAACTCAATCTAACGTAAAGAGGCGTCGCTTGCAGCCATCCCCAGAGCCAAGCAGAACATCTTAGAGGAGAGTAGATCGAAGAAAACCATAAACTAGCAGTGTATATCACAAAAGTCAAAGCTACGCTGTCCTTACCAAACAAAACGTTACATAACCGAACGTGACCAGGTTAAAGCAAACGTGCCGAGACTACCATTGCTCCCAGAGGCAAGCAGAAAATATTAGAGCACAGCAGAGGGCAGAAGACCACCGATTAGCATTGAATAGCACAAAAGTCGAAGCGCACCCATCCTAACCTGAACAAAAATAACGAAGGCAAGCTTAACACAACTCAACCTGTCTAGCCGAGACCAATACCGCTGTCCCTCCCAGAGCCAAGCTGAGCACATTAGAGCACAGCAGAACGTGGAGATCCATCGAATTGCAGTGTATAGCCCGAAAGATGACGATATCCTGCCTTAATATATACAATTGTCACATAACAAAATGCCACAAATCTCAACCGAACGTGCAAAGACAACAGTTGCTGGCAACCCCAGAGACAGGCAGGAAATATTGGAGCTGAGCAGACCGCAGAAATCCACCGAATAGAGGTGTATAGCACAAAGGCTGAACGTATTCTATCCCAACCTAGCTAAACGTAACGAAACTAGGGGTAACATGACTTAACCTAACGTGCCGTGACCATTATTGCTGGCCTACCCAATGCCAAGTAGAAAATACTAGTGGAGAGTGGGGTGCAGAAATCCATAAGATATCACTATAATAGCTAAAAAGGGAAAGAAGCCATATCCTAACTTACCCAAGCTTAACATAACCGAACGTAACCTCGCTAAAGCAGACGTACCGAGGACACTACTGGTGGCCTCCCCAGAGTCAAGCAGAATATACTAGAGAACAGTAGAGCGCAGAAACCCGCCATATTGCAGTGTATAGCAAAAAAAGGCAAAGATATCCAATCCTTACATGGACAAATATAAGCTAACCAAACATTGCTTATGTCAACGTATCGTGCAGAGACCCTTATTACTGGCCTCCCCAGAGCGAAGCGGAACATATTAGTGGAGAGTAGAGCGCAGAAATCGACCTAAGAGCTGTGTACAGAGCAAAAGTCAAAGTTACCCTAACATAACCTGGCCTATCCTAGCATAACCAAACGTACCCTGATTACAGGTAACGTGTCGAGACCATTATTTTTGGCCTCCCAGTGGCAAGCAGAATATAATAGAGGACAGTATAGAGCTGGAATCCGCCGCATTCCGGTGTACAGTAAGAAGTCAGTGATACCCAATCCATACTTGGGATAACCAAAACTAACTGAACGTGGCATATATATACATAACGTGCCGAGACCACTATCGCTGGCCGTCTGAGTGCCAAGTAGAACGTACTAGAGGACAATAGGGCGCAGAAATCCAGCGAAAAGCTGCGTACAGCACAAAAGTCAATGCTATCCATATCGAAATTAGCATAAGCATGCCTAAGCAAACGTAACCGAGCTCAACCTAACGCGTAGAGATCCATATTTCTGGCGTCCCCAGAGCCAAGAAGGACATATTAGAGCACAGCAGAACGCAGAATTTCAACAAACAGCAGTGTGTAGCACAAAAGTCAGAGCTGTCCCACCTGTCCTAACAAAACGTAGCATAACCAAACGTAACGTAGCTCAAATTAACGTGACGAGACCTCCATTGCTACCGTCCCCAGAGCAAAGCAGAACAGATTATTAGAGAGTGGAGCACCAAAGTCCATAGGATAGCAGTGTATAGCACAAATGACAAAGCTATCCTATCCTAAACAAGCCAAACGTAACCTAACTGAAGCTGAAGTGACGAGGCGTCTACTACTTCCCTCCACAGAGCCAAACAGGATATATTAGAAGAGGGTAGAGCTCAGGAGACCATAAAATAGCAAAATATAACACGAATGTCGAAGCTGTCTTATCCTAACAAGGCAAAAACATAACGAACCCAAACGTAACATAACTCAACCTAACGCGACGAAACGTCCGTCCCTGCCGCCCTCCCCCAGAGTCAACCAGAACGTACTTGAGCACAGTATAGTGCAGAGGCCCATAGAATGTCAGTGTATAACACGAAAGTAAAAGGTAACCTAACTTAATGCAAACAAACCTAACCCAACCATACGCAACCCAGCAAAGCTTAACGCGCCGCGGCCGCTATATCTGGAATTTCCAGGGCAAAGCAGGGAATATTGGATGACAGTAACGCACAGAAATCCTCCGAATAGCTGTGCAGAGCATCAGAGTCAATTCTATACCTAGCATACCTAACCAAGCCTTGCCTAACCAAACGCAGCATAACACAACCCAACATGCCGCGACTGCTGCACCTGACGACTCCAGACACAAGCGCAGTGCAATTGCGCACACTAAAGCGCAGATGTCCATAGAATATCAGTGTGTAGCACAAAAGTCGATGCCAGCATAACCTAACGCAACGTAACCTATCACAGCCGAACGTATTGTAACTTAACCTAACGTGCCGCGAACGCTATTGCTGGTCTCCAGATAGTCGAGCACAGTATAGTAGAGCAATGTAGAGCGCAGGAAACCACCGAAGGGCAGTGTATAGCTCAAAGTCTAGGCTACCCTTTCCTAACCTAACTAAACGTATCATAACAAAGCGCAACCTAACTCAGCCTAACATGCCGAAGCCTCAACTGCTGCCCTCACCATAGCCAAGCAGAGCAGACTAGAGTACAGTAGATCGCAACAATACACCAAACAGCGGTGTACGCCACGAAAGTCAAAGCTATATGACCATATCCCGAACTAACAACACAACCGAACGTAGCCCAACTCAACATAATGTGCAGATAACACAATTGCTGACATCCCGAGAGCCATGCGGAGCATATCATAGCAGAGTAGGGCGCAGACATCCACCGCAAAGCAATGCATAGCACCAGAGACAAAGCTAACCTTTCCTAACCAAACCAAACCTAACATAATCAAACGCAGCCGAATTCAAACTAATGTCCCGGAATCAAAATTTCTGGCCTCCCCAGCCCCAAGGAGAGCATATTAGAGCACAGTAAGGTGCAGACATCAACTGAATGGCAGTGTATGGCACACAAGTCAAAGCAATCCTATCCTAACCTAACCAAACGTAACATAAGCAGACTTAAAGTGACACAACCTGACCTGCCACGACCGCAATTGGTAGCCACGCGTGAGCTAAGCAGTGTATAGCAGTGTAATGTTGAACGCTGAAATCATCCGGAGGTCAGTGCATAGCGCAAAACTCAAAGCTGTCTTAACCAAGCATAGCTAAACCTAACCTAACCAAACGAAACGTAACTCACCCTAGCGTGCCGAGACCAACATTGCTGGCCACCGCAGAGTCAAGCGGAACGTATTACAGCGCAGAAGAACGAAGAAATCCACCGTACATCAGTGTAGAGCACAAAAGTGGAAGATATCCCCGGCAAACGTGACAAAACCTAACCTAGCCAAACGTAACCTAACGGAACATATCGTGCCACGACCGCCACCGCTGCTCTCCCCAGAGTCGAGTAGAGTATAGTAGAGCAACGAAGGGAGCAGAAATGCACCGAATGGCAGTGGATAGCAATGAAGTCAAAGCCATCCCATTCTAACCTAACCCAACGTAACCTAACCAAACGCAGCCTAACTCAACATAGCGATCCGCCAACACTGTTGCTGGTCTCCGCAGGGTCAACCAGAGTATAGTAGTGCACAGTTGAGCGCAGAAATGCACCGCATAACAGTATATACCACGAGAGTCAAAGCTATCAATACAAAACACGAGCAAGCGTGACCTAGCCAGACATAGGCTAACAGGTACTTATGTGACTAGACCACTATTACTGGCCTCCCCAGGGTCGAGCAGAGTATAGTAGAGCAATGAAGACCGCGGAAATCCACCGAATAGTAGTACATAGTGCAAAAGCCAAAGTTATCCAATCTTAACCTAACCAAACGTAGCCTAAACAAACGCAGCCTAACGCAACCTAACTTGCGGAGACCGCCATTGTTGGCACATCCAGCGCCAAGCACAGCAGATAAGAGAGCAGTAGAGCGCAGGAATCCACCAAATAGCCGTGTATAGCACAAGGGTCAAAGGTATACTGCCCAAACCTAGCCTAACGCAACGTAAGCGGACGTAATGTAACCCAAGCTTAGGTGGCACGACCGCTAAAGCTGGCCTCGCGGAAGCTAAGCATGGTATAGCAGTTCAATGTAGAACGCTGAAATTATCCGAACAGCATTGTATATTGCAAAGCCAAATCTGTCCAAACGAAACATAGCCAGACTTGACCTAGTCAAACGAAACATAACTGAACCTATCATGCGGAGAGCAGTATTCCTGGCGTCCACGCAGACAAGCGTAGAATGATAGCGCAAAGAAGAGCGCAGAAGTCCACAGAATCGCAGAGAATAGCACAAACGTCAACGCCACCCTAACCAAGCATAAACCGCCCTAACCAAACCGAACGTAACATAACAAAACAAAGCGTTCCACGTCCGCCTTTCTCGGCCTCCCAGAGGCAAGCAGATTGTAGCAGAGCAACGCAGAGCGCAGATGTCGACCGAACAGCAGTATGTACTACAAAAGTCATAGATATCCTAGCCAAACCAAACCTATCCTATCGAAGCCAAACGTAACCTGACCCAACCCAACGTAACGGGGCTACCATTGCTGTCCCGCACAAAGCCAATCAGAAGATACGAGAGCACAGTAGAGCGCAGTAATCATCCGTATAACAGTGTATGGCACAAAAGTCAAAGTTACCCAAACCAAGCCTAGCCGAATATAGCCAATCCGAACAAAACATAACAGAACCTAACGCGTCAAGGATACTATTGGTGTCCTCCCCAGAGACAAGCAGAACATTCTGGAGCACAGTAGGGCGCGGAAATCAACCGTATATCAGTGTACAGCACAAAATTCAAAGCTATCCTATCCTAACCTGACTAAACATAACGTAACCAAACGTAACTTAACTCACACTAACGTGTCGATACCGCTATTGCTGGCCTCCCCATAACCAAGCAGAACTTACTAGACCACAGTGGAGCTCTGAT
This sequence comes from Eufriesea mexicana, assembly GCF_001483705.2. Classification (NCBI taxonomy): domain Eukaryota; kingdom Metazoa; phylum Arthropoda; class Insecta; order Hymenoptera; family Apidae; genus Eufriesea; species Eufriesea mexicana. The sequence goes on from NW_016925442.1 coordinate 14,388, forward strand.
ATTCACCCAAATACAGTTTACACCACGAAAGGCAAAGGCGTCCAATCCTAACCCAAATTAACTTAACCCAACCGAACGTTGCCTAACTCTACCTAACGAGCCGAGACCACTATTACGGTCCTCTGCAGCGTCGAACAGGGTACAGTAGAGTAACGTACAGCGTAGGAATCCACCGACTAGCGGCGTATAGCACAAATCTCAATGCTACGCTATCCCAACCTACCCAACCGTAGCATTACCAAACGTAGCATAACTGAACGTATCGCGCCACGACCACTGTTGCAGGCCTCCCAGGATTCGAGCAGATTACGGTAGATCGCAGCGGAGCTCTGATATCCTCCAAATTGCAGTGTGAACCACGAAATACAGAGCTGTCCAAAACTAACCCAAACTAGCATCATCCAACAGAACCGCACGTATCGCAGCCTAACATGCAGAGACCACCATTGCTGGCCTCACCAGAACCAAGCAGAGTATATTAGAACTACATAGAGCGCAGGAATATACCGAAGAGCAGTGTATAGCACATGAAGTCAAAGCTACACTGCCCTAACGTAACCAAACGTAACACAACCATCCTTAATCTATCTCAACATAACGTGGGGAGCCCACAATTGATGCCATCCTCAGAGCAAAGCAGAACATGCTAGAACACTGTAGGGCACAGGAATCTGCCGAATAGAAGTGTATAGCACAGAAGTCAAAGCTATCCTACCCTAACCGAGCAAAGCGTAGCAAAACCAAACGTAACATTGCACAAACTACCGTGCTGAGAACACTATTGATGCCAACGCCAGGGGCAAGCATAACATACATGAGCACAGTGGGGAGCAGACATCCACCGAACATCAGCTTATACCACGAAAGTCAAAGCTATACAAACCTAACCAGAACAAACGTAACCTAACCGAACATAGCCTAACTCAGCCTAACGAGCCGAGACCACTATTACTGGCATCCACAGAGTCTGACAGAGTGTAGTAGAGCAATGTGGAGCGTAGAAATCTACCGAGTAGCGATGTGTGGCTCAAAAGTCAAAGCAACACTCGCCTAACCTAAGCAATCGTAAAATTACAAAACGTAGCATAACACAACCTACCGTGCAACGGCCACTACTGCTAGCCTCCCCAGAGTCGAACAGAGTATGGTAGAGACAAGTAGAGCGCATGAAGCGGTCAAATAGCAATGTAAGGCTCAAAAGTCATAGGTATCCTAGCCCAACCAGAAATAACCTAACCCAACGGAACGTAGATCAACAAAACCAAACAAGCGGAGACCTCTATTTGTGGCCTCCCCAGAGGCAAGCAGGACATGTTAGGTCACAGTAGAGCTCAGAAATTCACGGAGTAACAGTGTATAGCACAAAAGTCGAAGGCACCCTACCCAAACCTAGCCGAACCTAACACGACCAAACGTAACCTAGCTCAACCTACTGTGACACGACCGCCATTGATGGTCTCCCCAGAGCAGGGTAGGGCATAGTAGAGCAACGAAGAGGGCAGAAATCAACGAAATAACAGAGTATAGCCCAAAAGTCAAGTATACCCTATCCTATCATAACCAAGCGTAACTTAACCTAACGTAACATAACTCAACCTGACGCGCAGCGGTAACCATTTCAGGCCTACCCAGTGCAAAGCAGAGAGTATTGGATTACGGTAGAGTGCAGAAATCCACCGAATAACAGTGTATAGCGGAAAGTCAAAGCTAACATTGCCTAATCTAACCAAGCGCAACGTAGCTAGCGGTTACCTAACCCAACCTAACGCGCCTAGACCACTGTTACTGAGCTCCCAGAGTAGAGCATAACATATTATACCACAGTAAAGTGCACAAATCCGCCGAATAGCGGTGCATGCCACTGAAGTCAAAGCTATCCATACAAACCCGAGCAAACGTGACCGAGCCAGACGTAGTCTAACACGACCTTATGCGCCTAGACCACTACTACTGGCATCCCCGTGGTCGAGCAAAGCATAGTAGAGCAATGAAGAGCGCATAAATCCAAAGAATAGCATTATATTGCGCAAGAGCCAAAGTTGTCCATTCCTAACCTAACCAAACTAAGCCTAGCCAAACGCAAACTCTCTCAATCTAAATTGTATCCGAGGCCACCAATGGTGGCCCATTCAGCGCCAAGCACAGCAGATAAAAGAGCGGTAGAGCGCAGAGATCCACCAACTGTTCAGACTAGACACAGCAGATAAAAGAGCGGTAGAGCGCAGAAATCCACCAACTGTTCAGACTAGAGTAGAGCGTAGAAGTCTGCCGCATAGCAGTGTATAGAGTAGAGCGTAGAAGTCCACCGCATAGCAGTGTATAGCGTAAAAGTCAAAGCCATACTAACCAAACTTAACCTAACCTAACCAATCCAAACGTAACCCGACTCAAACGAACGTGCCGCGGCCGCTATTGCTGTCCTCGCAGGAGTCAAGCAGAGCATGCTAGAGCACAGTAGGTCGCACTAATACACCGTATTGCCGTGTATAGCACAAAAGTCAATGCTAAGCTCTCCTAGCCTGTCCAAACGTAACATAAACAAACGTAACATAACTCAGCATAACGTGCCAAGACTACCATTGCTAGTCTGCCTAGGGCCAAGGAGAGAGCATTAGAGCAATGTAGTGCGCAGAAATCCACCGAGTAGCAGTGTATAGAACAAAAGTCGAAGCTACCGTATCCTAACCTAACCTAACGTAGCATAAAGGAACGTAATATAACTACACCTAACGTGCTGAGACCAATACAGCTGTCCTCCGCAGAAGCAAGCAGATCGTACTATAGCGCAGTTGAACACAGGAACCCAAGGAATAGCGGTGCACAGCGCAAAATTCAAAGCAGTCATGTCCAAATCCAACCTAACCTTACCTAACCAAACGTAACCTAACCCGATCTATCGTGCCACGACCGCCATTGCTGGCCTCCCCTGGGCCGAGTAGGGTATAGTAGAGCAACGAAAAGCGCAGATATCCACCGAATAGAAGTGCATAGCGCAAAAGTCGAAGATGCCCTGTCCTAACATATCCAAACGCAACATAACCAAACACAGCATAACTCAGCCTAACGTGTGGAGACCACTACTGCTGGCCTCCGCATAGCCAAACGGAATATACTAGAGCACAGTAGTGCACAGAAATCCGCGGAGTAGCATTGTATAGCAAAAACGTCGAACCCATCCTGATCAAACTTATACTACACTAAACAAGCCAAATGTTGCCTAACAAAACAGAACGTGCCACGCGCACCATTGCTGGCCTCCCAGGGGCAAGCAGAGACTAGTAGAGTAATGTTGATCGCAGATGTAGACCGAATACCAGTGCGTACTACAAAAGTCAAAGATATCCTTACCAAACCCAACCTAACCTATCCAAGCCAAACGTAACCTGATCCAACCTAACGTGCCGAGGCTTTCATTGCTCGTCTCCCCAGAGCCAGTCAGAACGTATTAGAGTACAGTAGAGCGCAGCAATCATCCCTATCACTGTGTATAGCTGAAAAGTCGAAGGTATCGTATCCTAACCTGTCCGAACGTAGCGAAACGAAATGTAACACACCTCATACCAACGGGCCGAGGCCTCTATTGCTGCCCTCCCCTGCGTCAAGCAGAGCATATTAGAGCACAGCAGAGCGTAGAAATGCACAGAACAGATGTGCATAGCTCAAAAGTCAAAGCTATCCTATCCTAACCTAGCCAAACGTAACCAGGCCCAGCGTAGCATAGCACAAAGTGACGTGCCGCCACCTCTGTTGCCGGCCTCCCCAGAGCCAAGCCGAATATCCCATCGCACTGTGGAGCGCAGGAATCCGCCGCGCTGAATTGTAAAGCAGAAAAGTGGAAGATATGCTAACGAAAACTGTCCAACATAACCTAGCCGGACGTTAGCGGTCCCAAACTGACGTGCCTAGCACGATGTTGCTGGCCTCCCCAGATCCAAGCAGGGCAAGTAAGAGGGAAACAGAACGTAGAGTTCCATAGAATGGCAGTGAATAGCTCGAAAATCAAAGATATCCTAACCTAATGCAAACAGACCGAACCTAAACAAACGTAACCTATCTAAACTTAACACGCCGCGCACGCAAATTCTGGAATTCACGGAGCAAAGCTGGGAAAATTAGGTCACAGTAGATCGCAGGAATCCAACGAATAGCAGTGTACAGCGCATAGGTCAAGGCTGTCCTATTCTAACCTAACAAATCGTGTCAGAACCAAACGTAACCTAACGCAACGTAACGTGCCCGGGCCTCTATTACCGACCTCCACAGACCAAAGCAGAAAATACTAGAGCACAGTAGAGGGCTGAAGTCAGAAGCGCGAAGCACAAAAGTTAAGGATATCCTAACCTAACCTGACGTAACCTAACACAACCAAGAGTAGTCTAACAAAAACTAACTCGCCGAGACAACAATTACTGGCCTCCCCAGCACCAAGAAGGGCACATAAAAGCACAGCAGAGCTCAGAAATCCACCAAATAGCAGTGTATAACACAAAAGTCAGTGCCATCGCAACGAAACGTAACGTAACCTAACCTAACCAAACGTAACCAAACTATACTATCGTGCCACGACTCCTATTGTTGGCCTCCCCAGAGTAGAGCAGGGCATAGTAGAGCAATGGGGAACGAAGGAATCCACGGAATAGAAGTGTAAAGCACAAAAGTAAAAGTTCTTGTACCCTAATCGAACGAAGCGTAACCTAGCCAAACGTAGCAAAACTCAACCTAACGTGCCGAGACCACAATTGCCAGCCTACGCAGCGCCATGCAGAGCATCCAAGAGCTCAGTAGAGCGCAGAAATCCACCGAATAGCAGTGTACAGCTCGAAAGGCGGATCCTCTCCTGACCTAACCTAACGTAACACAACAAAGCGTACCTAACACAGACTGACATGCCTACACTATGACTCCTGACCACCTCAAAGCAGAGTAGTATATATTAAGGCGCTCTACAGCGCAGGAATCGTCCGAACCGCAGTGTATAGGCACTAAAGTTAACGGCATCCCTTCCTAACCTAACAAACTATAACATAACCGAACGTAACGCAGCGAAAACCAGCGTGCCGCGATCACTATTGCTGGCCTACCGCGATTCGAGCAGAGTGTAGTAAATAAGAGTAGAGCGCAGCGCTCCCCCGAGAAACAGTGAATAACGCGAAGGACAAAGCGATCCATACCTAACCCAACCAACGTAACCAAACCAAACAAAGCATAACTCATCCTATCGTGCCGAGACCAATACTGCAGGCCTCCCCAATACAGCAGAGTATACTACCTCACAGGAGAGGGTAAAAATCAACTGAATATCTATGTACAGCGCAAAAGTCAAAGCCGCCCTAACCAAAATTAACCTAACCTAACCTACCCGATAGTAGCCACACTCAACCAAACGTGCCACGACCACTATTCCTGGGGCCCCGGAGGCAAGCAGAGTGCGCTAGCGCACAATAGTGCTCAGAAGCCCAAGGAATTGGAATGTGTAGCACAAAAGTCATGTCTATCCCAGCCTAACTCAACGTGACCTAACACAACCAAACGTAATCTAGCTCGATCTAACGTGCTGCGACAACTATTTCTGGCCTCCCAAGCGCCATTCTGAACATATTAGAGGAGGGTGGAGCCCAGAAATCCATAGAAACACAATGTATGAGAGAAAAATATAGGATATCCGGACCACACCCATGATAACGTAAACCAACCAAACGTAGTTGGATATCCGGACCACACCCATGATAACGTAAAGCAACCAAACGTAACCTAAATCAACCTATCATGCCCCTGCCACTATTTCTGCCCTCCCTGGAGCGAAGCAGAGCTTATTCGGGCACAGTAGTTCGGAGATATCCACTGAAAAGCAGTTTGTAGCACAAAAGTCAAAGGTACGCTATCCTAACATTACCTATCTTAACACTACCAAACCTAACCAAGTACAACCTAACGCGCCGCCACCACTACTGCTGGCCTCCCCAGAGCCAAGCAGAGTATGTTAGAGGTGTGCTGTGCGCAGAAGTCCATAGAATCGCAGTGTGCAGCAGAAAAGTCAAAGGTATCCAGACCTAACCCAAACTAACTTAACCTAACCTAACACAACCTAACGTAGCAGAACTCAGTGCAACGTGCTACGAACACTATGTCTCGCATCCCAAGGGTCGAGCAGAGTATAGTAGAGGAATGTGGAGCGCTGTAATCCACCGAAGGGCAGTGTATAGCTCAAAGTCTATACTACCCTATCCTAACCA
>NW_016925443.1:0-2864 GCF_001483705.2 Eufriesea mexicana
ACCTAACGTAGCTCAACATAACGTGCAACGGCCAATATTGCTGGTCTCCCAAGAGCCAAGCAGCATATTATAGAGCACAGTAGGCCGCTGAAATCCGTCGCCATGATGTGTAAAGCAGAAAACTGCACGATATCCAAACATTACCGGACCTAACCTAACCCAACCGAACTTAACCAATCCCAAACTAACGTGCCTATCCCACTACTGCCTGCCACCACATCGCCAAGCAGGGCATATTAGACGGGAGTAGAACGCAGAGGTCCACACGATGGCAATGAATGTTATGAAAGTAAAAGATATCCCAACCAGTCCAAAACGAACCTAGCCTAAACAAACGCAGACTAATACAAAGTAACGCGCCGCTGCCACAGTTTCTGGTATCCCCAGAGCAAAGAAGGGAATACAGGAACGCAGCAGATCGCAGAAATCCACCGAATAGCAGTGTACAGCGCAAAAGTCAGAGCTACCCTCTCCTAACCTAACCAAGCATAGTAAAACCAAACGGACCATAACACAACCTGACGTGCCTAGACCACTATTGCTGACCTGCCCAGAGCAAAGCAGAATAAACTAGAGCACAGGAGAGCGCATAAATCCATCGAAGAGCAGCGTATTGCGCAACAGTCAAATATAGCCAATCCTAACATATCAAAACGTAACATAAGCAGACGTAACGTGACCCATACCAAAGTTCCACTACCGGCATTGCTGGCCTCACGAGAGCTATGCAGAGTACAGCAGAGCAATCTAGAGCGTTGAAATCGCCCGAATAGCAGTGTATAGCTCAAAAGTCGAAGCTATCCTAAGCAAGCCTAACCAAACCAAACCTAACCAAACGTAACGTAACCCAACCTAACGAGAAGAGAGCACAGTGCCTGGCGCCCACGCAGACAAGCGGAGTGCGATAGCGCACAGAACAGCGCAGGCGTCCATGGAATAGCAGTGCGAAGCACAAAAGTCGTAGCTACCATATTCTAACCTAACCAATCGTATCATAAGCAGACGTAACTTAACCAAGGCCGAAGTGCCACGAAAGCAATTGCTGCACTTAAGAGAGCTAAGCAGAGTATAGCAGAGCCATGTGGGATTCCGGAATCTTCCGAATAGCAGCGTATAGCAAAAAGGTACGAGATATCCTAACCTAACCTGACCTAACCTAGCTTAATCAAACGTAATCAATCCTAATCTAACGATCCCAGCCCACAACTGCTGGCCTCCACATCGCCAAACGGGCCACACTACAGGCGAGTAGGAAGCAGATGTCCACAGATTGGCAGTGTATAGCACGCAAGGCAGAGATATGCTAACCAAACCTAAAGAAACCTAACCTAACCAAACGTATCCTACCACAACCTAACGCGCCGCGACCACCATTTCAAGCTTTCCCAGATCAAAGCGGGGAAAATTAAATCGCAGTAAAGAGCAGTAATCCACCGAATAGCAGTGTATGCCACAAAAGTGAGAGCTATCCTCTCCTAGTTTAACCAAACGTAACATAACCAAACGCAACGTATCACTGGCTAACGAGCCGAGACCAATACTGCTGGCGTCCCGAGAGCAAAGCAGAATATTCTAGAACACAGCAGAGCGCAGAAATCCACCGAATAACGGTGTGTAGCATAGAAGTCAATGCTGTCATATCCTAATCTTTCCAAACGTAACATAACCAAACGTTACCTATCGCGAGGTAACTTGCCGAGAACACTGTTGCTGTCCTCACAAGAACCAAGCAAAACATACTAGATCACAGTTGAGCGCTGAAATCAGCCGATCATCACTCCATACCCGAAAGTCAAGGCACACCTAACCCAAGCTAACGTTACCTAACCAAACGTAGCCTAACCCAACCAGACCTGCCTGAAACACAACTACTGGAACCCCGGATTCGAGCAGAGTACAGTAGAGCGATGTAGAGCATGGAATTCTTCCGAATAGTGGAGTACAGCACAAAAGTCGAAGCTATCCTATACTAACTTAACCAATCTTAACACTACTAAACGTATCCTAACGCACCCCATCAAGATATGACCACTAATTCTGGCATCCCAGGGTCGGTTAGGGTATTGTAGAGTACAGTAGAGCGTAGAAAGCTATCAAATAGCAACGTATAGCATAAGAGTCCAAGATATCCTGACCTAACCGGACCTAACCTGTCATAACCGAACGAAGAGTAACTGAACTTTCGCGCAGCGAGGACAACTTCCGACTTCCCCAGAGACAAGCAGTTCATATTAGAGCACAGTAGAGCGGGAGAAATCCACCTAAAAGCAGTATGCAGCGCAAGAGTAGTAGGTAACATATCCTAACCAAGCAAATCACAACACTACCGAACGTAACTAAACATAAACAAACGTGTCGCCACCGCAATTCCTGCCACGCCCCTCTCCCACCCAGCTCCAAGCAGAACATGTTAGAGGAGAGTAAACCGCAGAAATCCATAGAATCGCAGTGCATTGCACAGCAGACAAAGCCACCCTATCCCAACACAACCAAACGTAACATAACCGAACGTAGCTGTACCCAACCTAATGTGCCGAGATCTTTATATCTTGCCCCCCCCCCCAGCAGGGCAGAATATACTAGAGCACGACGGAACGCAGATATCCACTGAACAACTGTGTATACCACGTATGCCGAAGCACACCAACCCTAACCCAGACTAACATAACCAAACGGAATGTAACACAACTCAACCTGACGTGCCGAGGTCACCATTACTGGCATCACGAGAGCAAAGAAGAGTATAGCAGAGCAATGTACGACGCTGAAACGGACCGGATAGCAGTGCGTAGCACTAAGGTCAAAGCTTTCCCAACGATACATATCCAAACCTAGCCTTACCGAACGCAACATAACTCAACCTA
>NW_016925444.1:0-201 GCF_001483705.2 Eufriesea mexicana
GCTATTGCACGCCAATAGGATATTTCCCCCTTATTTATGCACGAAAGTTAGCTTACCGCGATATAAATCGAAAATGTCAATAAAATTGAATTTTCCTTCCAGATGCTATAGGATTGCAGTGACTATAGTACGCCAGCTGTACCTTTCCTCCTTCTAGATGCAAGAATGCTAGGTCATCACGATAATAGTCCATAATGTGAA
>NW_016925445.1:0-262 GCF_001483705.2 Eufriesea mexicana
ACCTAACCTGACCTAACCTAACCTAACCTGACCCAACCCAACCCAACCCAACCCAACCCAACCAAAGCTAACCTAACCTAACCTAAAATAACCTAACCTAACCTTACCTATCCTAACCAAACCTAACCAAACCTAGCCTAATCTAACCTAACACAACGAAACCTGACCTGGCCTAATCGGGAGTAACATGACCTAACCCATCCTAACCTAACGTAACCTAACCTAACGTAACCTAACCTAACCCAACCTAACCTAACCTAAA
>NW_016925446.1:0-414 GCF_001483705.2 Eufriesea mexicana
ATGTGCCGCGACCATTGCGCTTGTCCTCGCCAGAGCCATGCAGAATGCGCTAGAGCGCAGTAGATCGCAGATATCCACTGAATAGCAGTGTAAAGCGCAAGCGCCGAGGTAGCCTCTCCTAACCTAGCCACACCAAACATGTACAAACGTTAATTGACGTTTCAGCTTAACCTAACATTACGAGACCACCATTGCTGTCCTCCGCGGAGAAAAGCGGATTGTACAGAAGCAAAGTAGTGTGCAGAAATCCACCGCACTGAAGTGAATAGCGCAAAAGTCGAAGATACCCTAACCCAAACTGTCCTAACCTGACCCATGCGAACGTAGTGCAAAGCAACATAACTCGATGATACCAATATTGCTGGACTCCACAGGGCCAAGCAGAACATAATAGTGCACAGTAGAAAGCAGAGA
>NW_016925447.1:0-1269 GCF_001483705.2 Eufriesea mexicana
CTACAATCGTGGGCTAGGCACGTTAGATTGGGTTACGTTACGTCTGCTTATATTACGTTTGGGTAGGTTAGGATAGTATAGCTTCGACTTTTGTGCAGTATGCTTCTGTTCGGACGATTTCTGCGCTTTACATTGCTCTACTATGCTCCGCTCGACCCTTGGGATCTGAGCACCAGTGATATGGCACGTTATGTTGTGTTAGGTTACGTTTGGTAGGGTTAGGTTACCTAGTGTTAGGATAGGATAGCTTCGAGCTCATGGGGACTAGGACCACGGCCGTCGGACGTGACGGCATCGCAGGCCGAGTCTTTGCACTGGCCCTGGAGACGTGTGGCAACCTGATGCGTCGGCTTTTCGGCAGCTGCCTCAGGACTGGTTGCTTCCCGGTATATTGCAAGGGAGAGAGAGACGTGCTGATCCCCAAATCGGGGAAGACGCCGGACTCGCCGAAGGTATACCTGCTGATATGCCTGCTCGACGAGGCAGGCATGTTCTTCGAGCGCGTTCTAGCTGCCCGTCTTTGAGGGCATTTAACGGACGCGTGTCCCGATCCCAGCGTCAGCCAGTTCGGATTCCAACAGGGTCGGTCGACGATGGACGCGATTAAGCGAGTTGCTAACCTGTCGGAGGCTGCCGTTGACCGGGGCGGTGTGGTGCTGGCGATCGGCGTGGATATCGCCAACGCCTTCAACACCCTGCCCTGGGCCGCCATCCGGTGTGCCCTGTTGTACCAGAAGGTTCCCAAATACATGATGGCGGTGATCGGCGAATATTTGGCGGAGCGCTCGATCGAGTATCCCGGACGATACTCGACCGTCGTGCGGACGACGAACTGCGGGATTCCACCGGGATCGGTACTCGGGCCGAAGCTCTGGGACCTCGCGTACGACGCCGTGTTGCGCACTCCCCACCGCCGCGGCCTTAGACTGACGTGTTACGCGGACGACTCGCTGGTGATGGCCGCCGAGTCGAGTTGGAAGGAGCCCACGCAGCGCTCAGAAATGGGCGTGGCCCTCGTCGCGAATAGCACCCAGCAGCTGGGGCTGAGTATCTCCCACGTGAAGACCAAGGCAATGTGGCTTTGCCATCGGCACCGCGGGACTCTGCCCAAGTACCTGATGCGCCGTGGAAACGTCGTGGTCGAGGTACGGGACCGTATGCTGTATCTCGGTCTCGTCCTCGATAGCCACTGAAAGTTCGACGAGCATTTTCTTGCGCTAGAACCACGCCTGGAATGTATGGCGGGCGCGCTGTGTCGCCTGCTACCCA
>NW_016925448.1:0-368 GCF_001483705.2 Eufriesea mexicana
CCTTGCTCTGGAGAGGCCAGAAATTGTGGCTGTGGCTCGTTAGGTTTAGCTACGTTACGGTTGGTTTGGTTAAGTTTGTACTGGTTTGGTTAGGGCGGCTCTGACTTTTGTGCTGTACACTTCCATTCGTTCAATATCCGCGATCCGCGTTGCTCTTCTAGCAGCTGCTTGTCTCTCATGGGAGTAGCAATAGTGGACGTGGCACATTTGGTTCACTGGGATTACGTATGGTAATGTAAGGTTCGGTAAGGTTTGGTTAGCCTCTGCCTCTGATTCTTGCGCTGTACACTGCAATGCGGTCCATTTCTACGGTCTGTTGCGATCTAGCATGCTCCGCGTGAATCTGGAGTGGCCAGTAATGGAGGTCT
>NW_016925448.1:9097-10031 GCF_001483705.2 Eufriesea mexicana
CGGGTTGAGTTATGTTGCGTCTGGCTTGGTCACGTTTGGCTAGGCTTGGTTAGGATAGCTTTGATTTTAATGCCTTGCACATCAGTGCGGCGCACTACAGCGCTCTCCTGTCCTCTAGTCTATTCTGATTTGTTCTGGGGTTCAGCAATAATGGTCTTGGCAATTTAGGTTGTGTTAGGTTACGTTTGGTTTTGTTAAGTTTGGTTAGGTTAGGAGATGGTAGCTTTGACTTTTCTGGTTTACACTGCTATTGGGTGGATTTCTGCGCTCTTCTGTGATCTAATATTCCCTGCTTTGCTCTGGGAATTCTTGTAACATTGGCCGCGGGGCGTAATGTCGTGATAGGTTATGTCCGGTTTGGTTAGGTTTAGTTGGGTTCGTTTGGGACATTTTTGTCTTTCGTTCCTTACACTGCCGTTCTATGGTCCTCTGCGTTCTTCTCTCCTCTAATACGCCGCTCTTGGCGATGGGGGTGCGAGCAATAACGGGCTAGACACATTAAGCTGGGATTGGTATCGTTTGGTTGCGCTTGATTAGGCCAGGTTGTGATAGGATATCCTTTTTTTCGCTGTACACTACAATTCGGCTGTCCTGCGGTATACTGTGCTCTAGTGTATTCTTCTTGGCACTGGGGAGATCAGCAATGGTGGTGTAGGTATTTTGGTTTGAGTTATGTTACGTTTGGCTATGTCACGTTTTACAAAGTTAGGAGAGGATAACCTTGACTTCTGCGCTACACACTGTTATTGGGTGGGTTTCCACACTCTTCATGGTTCTAATATACTCTGCTCGGCCCTGACGATACCAGCAATTGAGTTCTCGGCTCGTTAGGCTTAGTCACTCCTCGTCTTGATAGGTTAGGTTACGTTAGGTTACGTTAGGATACCTTTGACTTCTGCGCTATACGCTGCTGTTTGGTGGCTGCCTACGCTCC
>NW_016925449.1:0-335 GCF_001483705.2 Eufriesea mexicana
GTCATATCAGGTCAGGTCAGATCAGATGACGTCAGTTCAGGTCAGTTCAGGTCAGGCCAGGTGGGGCAAGGTCAGGTCAAGTTAGATCAGGTCACGTCAGGTCAGGTCAGGTCAGTTCAGGTCACGACAGATCAGATCAGGTCAGGTCAGTTCTGATTAGGTCAGTTCAGGTCAGGTCATGTCAGGTCAGGTCAGGTCTGGTCAGGTAAGGTCAGCTCTAGTCAGTTCAGGTCAGGCCAGGTCAGGCCATGTCAGTTCTGGTCAGGTCAGGTCGCATCAGTCTGGTCAGGTCAGGTCACGTCAGGACAGGTCAGGTCTCCTCTGGAAAAGTCAGG
>NW_016925450.1:0-992 GCF_001483705.2 Eufriesea mexicana
GCAGTATATATCACAAAAGTCAATAATACCACCGCCTACCCTATCCAAATATGACATAACAATGGATAGCCTAAATTGACTTAACCTGGAGGGACGCCAATCACCGGCCACCCCACGAAAATCAAAGCAATGCAAACCTAACACAAACCAACGTAACCTATCGAAACGTAGCATAAACCATCCTAACGCGCCGCTGCCAGTATTGCCAGCCACCTAAGAGCCAAGCAGATCATATTAGAGGGGAGCAGGGCGCATAAATCCATAGAATCGCAGCGTATATGGGAAAAGTCGGAACAATGCCAAACGCGTCCTCTCAAAACCTAATGTGCCGAGACCACATTCACTGGCATCCCCAGAGCCAAGCAGTACATTCAAGGTCACTGTAGAGCACAGAAGTGCTCCGCATTACAGTGTACAAGACAGAAGCCAAAGGTATCCTATCCTAACTCAAACAGACCGAACATAACCAAACGAAACCTAACTCAGGCAAACGTGCCAAGACCACTATTGCCGTCTTTACCCGAGCTGAGCAGAATATATTACAGTACAGTATAACGTAGAACTTCACCGATTATTTGTATATACCACAAAAGCCAATGCTATCCCATGCTACCCTAACAAACTGTAACATAACCAAACGGAGCCTAAATAAAGCTAACGAGCCGGGACCGCTATTACTTGCCGGGCAAGGGAACACAGCCGGGCGCATAAATGCAGCGAATCGCAATGTATACCACGAAAGTCAAACCAATGCTTAACTAACCCAATCCATCCCATCAAAACCAAATGTAATTCAACACAACCAAGCGTGCCGCGACCAGTATTACTGACATCCCCAGAGTCAAGCAGGGCTTCCTGTAGCACAATAGACCGCGGAATTCAGCCGTATTACAGCGTACAGAGGAGAAATCCAAGATATCCTAACCTAGCCCAAACAAACCGAACCAAACCGATCGTAGCCTGACTCAAACAAATGTGCCCAGACGGCCATT
>NW_016925451.1:0-2399 GCF_001483705.2 Eufriesea mexicana
CTTTTGCGCTATACACTGCTGTTCGCCCGATATATGCGCTCTACTGCGCTCTATTATGTTCAGCTTCGCTTTCGGAGGTCCAGCAATACAATACTGTTCTCAGCAGATTAGTTTGAGTTACGTGACGTTTGGTTAGGTTAGGTTAGTTTGGGTCAGGATAGGATGGCTTTGACTTTTCTACTATACACTGCCATCATATCGACTTCTGCGCACTGCTGTCCTTCAATATGTTCTGTTTGGAGATGGGAATGTCAGTAATAGTGGTCTAGGCACGTTAGGGTGGATTATGTTGCGCTTGGTTTTGTCACGTTTCGTTAGGTTAGGATGCGACTACTTTGACTTTTGAGCTATACACTGCTATTCACTGGATTTCTGCGCTTTACGATGCTCTGCTATACTCCTCTCGACACTGGGGTGGGCAGCAATAGTGGCCGTGACACGATTGGTTGAGTTATGTTCCGTTCAGTTAGGCTAAGTAGGGTTATGTTTCGCTATGCTGTCTTTGGCCTTTGTGCTGTACACTGCCATTCGGTAGATTTCTGCGCTCAGCTGTGCTCTAACATGTTCTGCTTGCCTCTGTGGAGGCCAGCAATATCGTTCCACGCACGATAGGTAGGGTTATGTAACGTTCGGCTGTTTCACGTTTGAACTGGTTAGGCTTGGATAGCTTCGACTCTTGTGGCGTGCGCTGCTATTCGCTGGATATCTGCTCTCTGTTCTCCCTATTATGCTCTGCTTGACTCTGTGGAGGCCAGCCATACTGGACGTGGCACGACAGGTTTAGTTATATTATGTTTGGTTAGGTTAGGTTAGGTTGCGTTGGGTTAGGATATCTTCGACTTTTGTGCTCAGCACTGCTTTTCTATGGACTTCTGCATTCTAATGCGGCCTATCACATCCTGCTTGTCTCTGGGGACGCCAGAAATTGTGGTGGCAGCACGGTAGTTTGTGCTACGTTTCGTTAGGTTAGGTTTCGCCATGGTGTCTTCGACTTTTGCGCTATAAACTGCAATGCGTGGGTTACAGGGATCAACTATGCTCTAGTATATTCTGCCTGGCTTTGAGGAAGACAGCAATGATGGTCTCGTCACGTTAGGTTGAGACAGGTTACGTTTGGTTATCTTAGGATAGGGTACCCTTGAATTTTGTGCTATAAACTGCTATGCGGTGGATTTCTGCGTTCCTCATTGCTCTACTGTATTCTGCTCGGCTCTGGCGAGGCCAGCAATATCGGTCGCGACACGGTATGCTTTGTTATGTCACGTTCGGTTAGGATAGGCTTGTTTACGTTTGGTAATGATGGCATCGGCTCTGGGGAGGCCTGTAAGTGTGGTCCCTGCACGTTAGTTTGTGATATGTTACGTTTGGTGCAGTTAGGTTTGGTTACATTCGGTTATGACGGCTTTGCTCTTGCGCCGTAAGCTGCTGTTCGCTCGATTACTGCGTTCTACATTGCTCTGCTATAAGCGGCTTGGCTCACGTGAGGCCCACAACAGTCGCCGTTGCACATCAGGTTGTGTCTGGATACGAGTGGCTATGTTAGGTTAGGAAAAGTTTGGTCAGGGCACCACCGACTTTTGTGCTTCACACTGCGATTAGGTGGCTTTCTGCGTTCCACTCTGTTCTAGTAAACCCCGCTTGGCGGTGGGGGACCAGCAGTACTGGCTTCGGCACGTTAGTCTGTGTTAAGCTGCGTTTGGTTATGTTTCGTTTGGTTATGTTAGGACAGGATAGCTTAGACTTATGTGCTATTCACTGCTATTCGGTGGATTGCTGCACCCTACATTGCCATATTAGAACCTGCTCGACTACCTGGATGCCAGGACTAGTGGCCGCGGCACGTCACTTTAAGTGAGATTACGCTTGGTTGGGTTACGTTACGTTGTGTTTGGTGACGATGGCTTTGGCTTTTGTGCTACACTCCGCCATTCTATGGTCTTCTGTGCTCTTCTGTGCCGTATCACACTCTGCTCGTCTCCGTGGGCGCCAGGAATAGTGCTCTCGACAGGTTAGGTTGAGCTACGTTACGTTCTGTTAAGTCTGATTTGGATATGTTTGGTCAGGATAGATATGACTCTTGTGGTATATACTGCTGTTCTGAAGATTTCAGCGTTCTACATTGCTCTGCAATACTCTGCTTAGCTTTCGCGATGCCGGCAGTAGCGGTTGTGGCACGAAAGTTTGGGTTACGTTACGCCTGCTTATGTTACGTTTGGTTAGGTTTGGCAAGGAGAGCTCTGACTTTTGTGCTATACACAATGTTTGGCTAAGGTAGGAGGTGATAGCTTTGAGTTTTGCGCTATACACAGATATTCGGCGGGTTTCTGCGTTCTAGTGTGCTTTAATATGTGCTGCTCGTCTCTGGGGAGGACAGGTACAGCTTTGTTACCTCGTTACGA
>NW_016925452.1:0-267 GCF_001483705.2 Eufriesea mexicana
TGCGCAAATAAGGCGGAAAGATTCTATTGGCGTGCTATAGGCATTGCAATGCTATAGAATCATTCTGGAAAGTTCAATTTTGTTGACATTTTCGGCTAATATCGTGGTGAGCTAACTTTCTTCCATATACATGGAGGAAAGTGTCTATTGGCGAGCTATAGCCACTGCAATGCTGTAGAATCTGGATGGAAGATTCAATTTTATTGACATTTTCGACTAATATAGTGGTGAGCTAACTTTCTTGCATAAACATGGAGGAAAGTTTCT
>NW_016925452.1:402-8147 GCF_001483705.2 Eufriesea mexicana
GCGCGCTATAGACATTGCAATGATGTAGAATGTGGTTGGAAAATTCTATTTTATTGATATTTTCGATTAATATCGTGGTGACCTAACTTTCTTGCATAAACAAGGAGGAAAGATAATATTGGCAAGCCATAACCATGGCAATGCTATAGAATATGGCAGGATAATTTAATTTTTCTGACATTTTCGAATAATATAGTGGTGCGCTACCTTTCTTACATAAATAAGGTGGAAAGATCCTTTTGGCGTGCTATAACCATTGCAATGATATAAAATGTGGTTGGAAAATTCAATTTTATTGACATTTTCGGCTAATATCGTGGTGAGTTAACTTTCTCGCATATATAAGGAGGATAGATTCTGATGGCGTGCTTTAAGCATTGTAATGCAATAGAACCTTCGTGGAAATTTCAATTTTATTGTCATTTTCTACTGACATCGTCGTGAGCTAATTTCCTTCCCTTAGCAAGGAGGAAAGATCCTCCTGGAGTGCAATAGCCATTCCAATGCAGTAGAATCTGGCTGGAAAGTTCAATCTTCTTGACATTTTCGACTAATATAGTGGTGAGCTAACTTTCCTGCCTAAACATGGAGGAAAGATACTTTTGGCGAGCTATAGCCACTGCAATGCTATAGAATCTGGATGGATATTTCACTATTATTGACATTTTCGGCTAACATCGTGGTGAGCTATGCTGCTTGCCTAAATAAGCATAGTAGATTCTATTGGCGTGCTATAGACATTGCAATGATATAGAATGTGGTTGGAAAATTCAATTTTATTGACATTTTCGGCTAATATCGTGGTGAGCTACCTTTCTTGCATAAATATGGTGTTTAGATTCTATTGGCGTGCTATAGACATTGCAATGATGTAGAATGTGGTTGGAAAATTCAATATTATAGACTTTTTCGATTAATATCGTGGTGAGGTAACTTTCTTGCATAAATAAGGATGAACGATACTATTGGCTTCCTACAGCCTTCGCAATGCTATAGAATCTGGAAGGAAGGTTCAATTTTATTGACATTTTCGACTGATATCCTGGTGAGCTAACTTTCTTGCATAAATAAGTGGGAAAGATCCAATTGGAGTGCTACAGCCGTCGCAATGCTATAGAATCTGGCTGGAAAGCTCAATTTTATTGATATTTTCGACTAATATCGTGGTGAGCTCTCTCTCTGGCATCAATACGGATAAACGATTCTATTGTCCTGCTATAGCCGTCGCAATGCTATGGAATCACGCTGGAAAACTCAATTTTATTGACATTTTCGACTAATGTAGTGGTGAAATAACTTTCTTGCATAAATAAGGAGGAAAGACCCTATTGGCGCGCAATAGCCATTGCAATGAATTAGAAGATGACTGGAAATTTCACTTTTATGATCATTTTCGAATAATATCGTGGTGAGCAAACTTTCCCGCACAAATAAGGAGGGTAGATTCTATTGGCGTGCTATAGTTATCACAAAGCAATGGAATCTCACTGGAAAGTTCAATTTTATTGGCATTTACGTCTAATATCGTGGTGAGCAAGCTTTCTCGCATAAATAAGGAGGAAATATTGTATTGGCGTGCCATGACCATTGAAATGCTATAGAATAAGGATGGAAAATTCAATTTTATTGACAGTTTGGACTAATATTGTGGTGAGCTAGCTTTCTTGCATAAGTAAGGAGGAAAGATTCTATTTGAGTTCCATAGCCATTGCAATGCTATGGAATCTGGCGGGAAAATTCAATTTCATGCACATTTTGTACTAACATCGTGGTGAGCTCTCTTTCTGGCATAAATACGGATAAAAGATCCTATTGGACTGCTATAGCCGTCGCAATGCTATGGAATCTCGCAGGAAAATTCAATTTTTTTGACATTTTGAACTAATATAGTGGTGAGCTAACTTTCTTGCATAAATAAGGAGTAAAGACTCTATTGGCGCGCAATAGCCATTGCAATGAAACACAACATGACTGGAAATTTCAATTTTATTGACATTATCGAATAATATCGTGGTGAACAAGCTTTCTCGCATAAATAAGGTGGGTAGATTCTATTGGCGTGCAATAGCCACTGCATTGCTATATAATCTCGCTGGAAAATTCAATTCTATTGACATTTTGGACTAATGTCGTGCTGAGCTACATTTCTTGAATAAATGAGGAGGAATGATAATATTGGCGTGCTACAGCCACTGCAGTGCAACGGTATCTGGCAGGAAAATTCAATTTTACTGATATTATCGACTAATATCGTGGTGAGCTAACTTTCTTGCATAAATAAGGAGGAAATATCCTATTGGCGTGCAATAGCCATTGCAATGAAATAGAATATGACTGGAGATTTCAATTTTATGGACATTTTCGAATAATACCACTGGAAGCAGGCTTTCTCGCATAAATAAGGATGATATATCCTACGGCGTGCTATAGCTATAGCAATGCTGCAGAATCTCGCTGGAAAATTCAATTTTATTGACATTTTGGTCTAATATCGTGGTGAATTCACTTTCTTGCATAAATAAGGAAGAAGGATCCTATTGACGTGGTATAGCCATTGCAATGCTACTGTATGTGGCAGGAAGATTCAATTTTATTGACATTTTCGACTTATATCGTGGTGAGCTAGCTTTCTTCCATAAATAAGGAGGAAATATCATACTGGCGTGCTATAGCCATTGCAATGAAATAGAATATGACGGGTAATTCCAATTTTATGGACATTTTCGAATAATATCGACGAGAGCAGACTTTCTCGCATAAAAAAGGTGGATAGATACTATTGGCATGTTATAGCTATTGCACAGCAACGGAATCTTACTGGAAAGTTCATTTTTATTGACATTTTCTAGTAATATCGTGGTGAGCAAGCTTTCTCGCATAAATAAAGTGGAAATATTCTAATGGCGTGCCACAACCATTGCAATGCTATAGAATCAGGCTGGAAAATTCAATTTCATTCACATTTTGGTCTAATATCGTGGTGAGCTCTCTTTCTTGCATAAATACGGATAAAATATTCTATTGTCCTGCTATAGCCATCGCAATGCTATGGAGTCTGGCAGGAAAATCCATTTTCATTGACATTTTGGACCAATATCGTGGTGAGCTAACATCCATGCATAAATAAGGAGGAAATATCCTATTGGCGTGCAATAGCCATTGCAATGAAATAGAATATGACTGGAGATTTCAATTTTATGGACATTTTCTAATAATACCACGGGAAGCAGGCTTTCTCGCATAAATAAGGATGATATATCCTACGGCGTGCTATAGCTATGGCAAAGCAATAGAATATTACTGGAATGTTCAATTTTATTGACATTTTCTACTAATATCGTGGTAGGCATACTTACTGGCATAAATAAGGACGTAAGATTCTATTGGCGAGCAGTATCGATTCCTCTGAAGTAGAATATAGCAGGAAATTTTAATTTTATGGACATTTTCGAATGATATTTTGGTGAGCAAACTTCCTTGAATAAATAAGGAGGAGCGATCCTATTGGCGTGCTATTGCCATTGCGCTGCAATAGAATCTGTCTGGAAAGTACAATATTATAGACAGTTTCTACCAATGTCGTGGTAGGCATACTTGCTGGCATAAAGAAGGACGTAAGATTCTATTGGCGAGCAGTAGCTATTCCTCTGAAGTGGAAAATGACAGGAAATTTTAATTTTATGGACATTTCGAGTTATATTTTGGTGAGCAAATTTTCTTGGATAAATTAGGGTGATGGTTACAATTGGCATGCTATAGCTATTACAAAGCAATGGAATCTTACAGGAAAGTTCAGTTTTATTGACATTTTAGTCTAATATCGTGGTGAGCAAACTTTCTCGCATAAGTAAGGAAGAAAGATTCCATTGGAGTGCCATAGCCATTGCAATGCTATGAAATTGGCAGGAAAATTCAATTTTATTGATATTTTCGACTAATATCGTGGTGAGCGAGCTTTCTTGCATAAATAATGAGGATAGATACTATTGGCATGCTATAGCTATTGCAAAGTAATGGAATCTTTCTGGAAAGTTCATTTTTATTGACATATTCTACTAATATCGTGGTGATCATGCTTTCTCGCATAAATAAGGTGGAAATATTCTATTGGCGTGCCATAACCATTGCAATGCAATAGAATCAGGCTGGAAAATTCAAATTCATTCACATTTTGGACTAATGTCGTGGTGAGCTAACTTTCTTGCGTAAATAAGAAGGAAAGATCCTATTGGCGTGCCATATTCATTGCAATGAAATATAATATGACCGGAGATTTCAATTTTATGGACATTTTCGAATAATACCACGGTGAGCAGGCTTTCTCGCATAAATAAGGAGGATATATTCAACGGGCGTGCTATAGCTATTGCAATGCTGCAGAATCTCGCTGGAAAATTCAATTTTATTGACATTTTCGACTAATAGTGTCGTGAGCTACCTTTCTTGCATGAATAAGGAGGACAGATACTGTTGGCGTGCTATAGCCATTGCAATGGCATAGAATGTGGCTGGAAAATTCAATTTGGTTGAAATTTTGGACTAATGCCGTGGTGAGCTAAGTTTCTTGCGTAAATGAGAAGGGTAGATTCTATTGGCGTGCTTTTACCACTGCATTGCTATAGAATGAGGAAGGAAGATTCAATTTTATTGACCTTTTCGACTAATATCGTTGTGAGCTCCCTTCGTTGCATAAATACGGACAAAAGATTCTATTGGCCTGCTATATCTATCGCAATGCTATGGAATCTGGATGGAAAATTCAATTTCATTGACATTTTCGACCAATATCGTGGTGAGCTATCTTCCATGCATAAATAAGGAGGAAAGATCCTATTGGCGTGCAATAGCCATTGCAATGAGATTGTATATGACTGGAGAGTTCAATTTTATGAACATTTTCGAATAATACCACGGTGAGCTGGCTTTCTCGCATAAATAAGGAGGATATATTCTACGGGC
This sequence comes from Eufriesea mexicana, assembly GCF_001483705.2. Taxonomy (NCBI): domain Eukaryota; kingdom Metazoa; phylum Arthropoda; class Insecta; order Hymenoptera; family Apidae; genus Eufriesea; species Eufriesea mexicana. Next base: position 5,362 of record NW_016925452.1, read on the forward strand.
GTGCAATAGCTATTGCAATGCTGCTGAATCTCGCTGGAAAATTCAATTTTATTCACATTTTCAACTAATAGTGTCGTGAGCTACCTTTCTTGCATGAATAAGGAGGAAAGATACTGTTGGCGTGCTGCAGCCATTGCTATGGCATAGAATGTGGCCGGAAAATTCTACTTAATTGAAATTTTGGACTAATGCCGTGGTGAGCTAAATTTCTTACGTAAATGAGGAGGGTAGAATCTATTGGCGTTCTATAGCCTCTGCATTGCTATACAATCAGGAAGGAAGAATCAATTTTATTGTCATTTTCGGCTAATATCGAAGTGAGCTCCCTTTGGTGCATAAATACGGATAAAGGATTCTATTGGCCTGCTATATCCATCGCAATGCAATGGAATCTGGATGGAAAATTCAATTTTATTGACATTTTCGACCAATATCGTGGTGAGCAAGCTTTCTCGCATAAATAAGGAGGATAGATACTATTGGCATGCTGTAGCTGCTGCAAAGCAATGGAATCTTACTCGATACTTCAATTTTATTAACATTATCTACTAATATCGTGGTGAGCAATCTTTCTCGCATAAATAAGGAGGAAAGATTGTATTCGCGTGCCACAACCATTGCAATGCTGTAGAATCAGGCTGGAAAATTCAACTTCATTGGCATTTTCGACTAATATAGTGGTGAGAAAACTTTCTTGTATAAATAAGGAGGAAAGATTGTATTCGCGTGCCACAACCATTGCAATGCTGTAGAATCAGGCTGGAAAATTCAACTTCATTGGCATTTTCGACTAATATAGTGGTGAGAAAACTTTCTTGTATAAATAAGGAGGAAAGATTGTATTCGCGTGCCACAACCATTGCAATGCTGTAGAATCAGGCTGGAAAATTCAACTTCATTGGCATTTTCGACTAATATAGTGGTGAGAAAACTTTCTTGTATAAATAAGGAGGAAAGATCCTATTGGCGCGCAATAGCCATTGCAATGAAATAGAATATGACTGGAAAATTCAATTTTATAAGGACGTAAGATTCTATTGGCGGGCAGTAGCGGTTCCTCTGAAGTAGAATGTGACATTAAATTTTAATATTATGGACATTAATTAATGATATTTTGGTGTGCAAACCTCCTTGGATAAACAAGGAGGATAGATACAATTGGCATGCTACAGCTATTACAAAGCAATGGAATCTTACTGGAAAGTCCAATTTTATTGACATTTTCGTCTAATATCGTGGCGAGCATGCTTTCTCGCATAAATAAGGAGGAAATATTGTATTGGCGTGCCATAACCATAGCAATGCTATGGAATCAGGCTCGAAGATTCAATTTTATTGACTGATTGGCCTAATATCGTGGTGAGCTTACTTCCTAGTATAAATAAGGAGGAAAGATACTATTGGAGTGCCATAGCCATTGCAATGCTATGGAATTGGCAGGATAATTCACTTTTATTGATATTTTCGTTCAATTTCGTGGTGAGCTCCCTTTGTTGCATAAATGCGGATAAAAGATTCTATTGGCCTGCTATATCCATCGCAATGCTATGGAATCTGGATGGAAAATTCAATATTATTGACATTTTGGACCAATATCGTGGTGAGCTAACTTCCATGCATAAATAAGGAGGAAATATCCTATTGGCGTGCAATAGCCATTGCAATGAAATAGAATATGACTGGAGATTTCAATTTTATGGACATTTTCGAATAATACCGCGGGAAGCCGGCTTTCTCGCATAAATAAGGATGATATATCCAACGGTGTGCTATAGCTATAGCAATGCTGCAGAATCTCGCTGGAAAATACAATTTTATTGACATTGTCGGCTAATACCGTGGTGGGCCAACTTTCTTGCATAAATAAGGAGCAAAGATACTATTGGCCTACTATAGCCATTGCAACGATGTAGAATGTGGCTGGAAAATTAAATATTATTGACATTTTCGACAAATATCGAGGTGAGCTACCTTTCTTGCATAAATAAGGAGGAAAGATTCTATTGGCGTGCTACAGCCATTGCAATGCTTCGGTACCTGGCAGGCAGATTGAATTTTATTGACATTTTCGACTAAGATCGTGTTGAGCTCACTTTCTTGCATAAATAAGGAGGACGGATCCTATTGGCGCGCAATAGCCATTGCAATGAAACAGAATATGACTGGAGATTTCAATTTTATGTTCATTTTCGAATAATATCGCGGTGAACAGGCTTTCTCGCATAAATAAAGATTATATATTCTACTGGTGTGCTATAGCTATGGCAAAGCAATAGAATATTACTGGAAAGTTCAATTTTATTGACATTTTCGGCTAATATCGTGTTGAGCTACCTTTCTTGCATAAATAAGTAGTTTAGATTCTATTGGCGTGCTATAGACATTGCAATGATGTAGAATGTGGTTGGAAAATTCAATATTATAGACTTTTTCGATTAATATTGTGGTGAGGTAACTTTCTTGCATAAATAAGGATGAACGATACTATTGGCTTCCTATAGCCTTCGCAACGCTATAGAATCTGGGTGGAAGGTTCAATTTTATTGACATTTTCGACTGATATCCTGGTGAGCTAACTTTCTTGCATAAATAAGTGGGAAAGATCTAATTGGCGTGCTACAGCCGTCGCAGTGCTATAGAATCTGGCTGCAAAGCTCAATTTTATTGATATTTTCGACTAATATCGTGGTGAGCTCTCTTTCTGGCATCAATACGGATAAACAATTCTATTGGCCTGCTGTAGCCGTCGCAATGCTATGGAATCTCGCAGGAAAATTCAATTTTAT
>NW_016925453.1:0-620 GCF_001483705.2 Eufriesea mexicana
TGGCCGCTGCAAGTTAGTTTGAGTTATGTTGCGTTCGGTCAGGATAGGTTTGGTCAGCTTCGGCTTCGATAGCCTTGACTTCGGTGCTATACACTGCTCATCGGTGGACTTCTGCGCTCTATATTGCTCTACTATACTCTGCTCGACACTCGGGTGGTCAGCAATAGTGGCCGTGGCACGGAATGTTGTGTTAGGTCACGTTTGGCTACGTTAGGTTCGGTTAGGTTTGGTTAGGTTCGCGATGACCTTCGTTCTATACACCGTTATTCCGTGGATCCCTGCCCTCTACCGTGCTCTACTCTAATCTGCTTGTCCTAGCGGAGGCCAGCAATAGTGGTAGCGGCACGTTTGTTTGAGTTCTGTTACGTTTGGTTGTGTTACGCTTTGTTATGTTACGAGAGGGTGACTTCGACTATTACGCTGTGCATTGCTATTCGGAGAATTTCCGTGCTCTACATGGCTCTACTATACACAATTCTACTCTCGGGATGAGAGCAATATTGCACATGGCACGCTGGGTTGTCATATGTTGCGCTTGGCTATATTAGGTTAGGATAAGTTTGGTTAGGGTAGCTCCGGCTTTCGTGTTATACACAGCTACTCGGTGGATTCCTGGCCAC
>NW_016925453.1:634-1050 GCF_001483705.2 Eufriesea mexicana
GCTAGACCCTGTGGAGGCCTGGAATTGTGGTCGTCCCACGTTAGGTTGCATTAGGCTGTGTTTGGTTAGGCAACGTTTGTCTGGGTTAAGCTTTGATAGCTTTGTCTTTCTTGTTCTACAATGTTATACGGTGGAATACTGCGCTCAACTGTTCTCTACTATACTCTGCTCGAATCTGTGGGGCCAGCAGTATTGGCCGCGGCACGTTACTTTGAGCTATGTTACGTCTGTTTAAGTTATGATTTGTTAGGTTAGGAAAGGATGGCATTAACTTATGTGTTGTACATAGCTATTAAGCAGATTTCTACACACTGCATTGCTTTACTATACTCAGTTCGGCTGCTCGGAGGCCAGTAATGGTTGTCCAGGCACGTTAGGTTCTGTTAAGTTATGTTCGGTTGTGTTACGTTAGGTTA
>NW_016925454.1:0-1058 GCF_001483705.2 Eufriesea mexicana
CAGAATCGAAGTGTATAGCAGAAAAGTGAAAGATACCCGAACCAACATATCGTACCGCAACCATTATTGCGGGCTGGATAGTGGCAAGCAGCATATAGTAGAGCACGGTAAAGCTCCGATATCTACCAAACAACAGTGTAAGGTAGCAAAGTCAAAGCGTTCCTAACCGAACGTGACATAGCCTGACATATCCTAATCAGATCCAACCAAATACTTGTATAGCTGCAGTCAGCTTTAAGCAGGATTTCTGCACCCTTCAGTGCTCTAATATCTACAGCTTGGCTGCGGGAATGCCAGTGATAGTGGCCTTGACACGTTATGTTGCGTCATGTCACGTTCGGTTACGGTGGGTTATGCTACGTTTTGGTAGGATATCTTTCGCTTTTGTGTTCTATACCGATATTCGGTGGATTTACGCTCTCTAATGTGCCCTAGTATGTCCTGATTGGCTCTGCGGACGGCAGCAATAGCGGCCTCGGCACGTTAGGTTGTGTTAGACTACGTTTGGCTATGCTCTGTTGGTTTGGGATAGGTCTGGGAAGCTACGACTTTTCTGATATACACTGCGATTCTAAGGATTTCTGCATCTACTCTACACAAACGAGTTCTGCTTGGCACTGTGGAGGCCAGCGATATTCGTTCTGTTCACGTTGTGTTATGTTGGATTACGTTTGTTTATGTTACGATTGGTTAGGTCGGAAGATGGTAGCTTTGACTTTAGTGCTATAGTCTGCTATTAGGCGGCATTCTGCGCCCTACAGCGCTCTAATATTTAGGATTGGCTCTGGGATGGAGCGCAATAGTGGCCTTGGCACGTTGTGTTAGGTCAGGTTACGTTCGGGTACGTTGGGTTATGCTAACCTCTGTAAGGGTATTTCCATCTTTTGCGCTGTTCACTTCGATTCGATGGATTTCTGTGCTCCACTGTGCCTTTGTATGTCCTGCTTGGCCATGGTGAGTGCTGCAATAGCGGTCTCGGCACATTAGGCTGAGTCAGGCTACGTTTGGCAATGTTCCTTTTGTTTGGGCTAGGCTCGAGTGCCATTGACTTTTCCGAT
>NW_016925455.1:0-269 GCF_001483705.2 Eufriesea mexicana
TCAATAAAATTGAATTTTCCTCTCAGATTCTATAGCATTGCAATGGATATAACATGCCAATAGAATATTTTCTCCTTATTCATGCAACAAAATTAGCTCACCACGATATTAGTCAAAAATGTCAATAAAAATGAATTTTCCAGTCAGATTCTATAGCATTGCAATGGACATAACAAGCCAATAGAATCATTTCTCCTTATTTATGCAACAAAATTAGCTCACCACGATATTAGTCGAAAATGTCAATGAAATTGAATTTTCCAGTCAGA
>NW_016925456.1:0-1045 GCF_001483705.2 Eufriesea mexicana
ATCCATCCACCCACACATTCGTACATCCATACGTCCATACATCCATACATCCATAAAACCATATATTCATACATACATACATCCATTCGTACTTCCATCCTTCGATACATCCATGCATCCATACATCCATACATATATACATCCATACACACATCCATACGTTCTTCCATCGATCCATACCACCATCCATCCATACATCCATCCACCAATCCCTCCATCCATTCTTACATCCATACATACATCAATGCATACATCCATCCATGCACACATCCATACATCCATACATCCATACATCCAGACATCCATACATCCATACATCCATACATCCACAAATCCACACATTCATACATACGTACATCCATACATCCACACTTCAATACAACCATGCATCGATTCATCCATCCATCCATACACCCACACATCCATGGATCCATCCATCGATACATCCATACATTAACACATCCGTATATCCATAAAATCAACCATTCGTACTTCCACCCATCGATTCATCCACACTCATACACATCCATACATCCATTCATCCGTCAATGCATACATCCATCGATCCACACTTCCGTTCATCCATACATACATCCATACATACATCCATACATACATCCATTCATCCATCCATACATCCATACATCCGTCAATGCATGCATCCATCCATCCACACATCCATTCATCCAAACATTCATACGTTCATAAATCCATGCATTCGTACTTCCGCCCTTCGGTACATCCATCCATCCATACATCCCTACATATATACATCCATTCATCCACACATGCATCCATGCATTCATCCATACATACATCCATGCACCCACTCATTCATCCATATATACCCTCATGCAACCATCCATCCATCCACTCTTTCGTCCATCCACCTATCCGTTCAACCACGCGCACATGCACACATCCATACATCCGTACATCCATCCATTCGATCATTCATCCATCCATACACCCATACGTCCAAACATCCATACATCCATACAACCATACATCCAAAAATTCATACATACACACATGCTTACATCCA
>NW_016925457.1:0-721 GCF_001483705.2 Eufriesea mexicana
TCGGTTATCTTGCTTCTGGCTGAGTTTGGAGGGGGCAGCATCACCTTTTTGCTGAACACTGCTATTCGTTGGACTTCTGCGCTCTACTGTGCTCCTGTATGACCTGCTTTGCTGTGGGATGGGCAGCAATAGTGGTCTCGGCATGTCATGCTGTGTTATACTATGTTCGGTTATGCTGTGCTTGTTTGGGTTAGGCTTGGGCAGCTTTGACTCTTCTAATGTACACGGCGATTCTGTGAATTATCAGTGTGATCTTCTTGGCTCTGGGGAGGCCAGTAGGTACCGTCGCGGCACTTTAGATAGAGATAGGTTACGGTTGGCTCTGTTACGGTTGGCTAGGTTAGGGAGGATTGCTTTCACTTCATTGCTATAGTCTGCTATTAGGTGGATTTCTTCGTCTCACATTGCTCTAATGCATTCAGCTTGGCTATGGGAAGGCCAATAGTAGTGTCCTCGGAAGGTTACGTCGGATCAGGTTGCGTTCGGCTACGTTGGTTCCTGAAAAGTACGCAAAGGATAGCTTTAACTCTTGTGCAGAACACTGCTGTTCGTTGGATTTCTGCGCTCTACTCTGCTATAATGTGCCCCGCTTGGCTCTGGGAATGGCAGCAATAGCGATCTCTGCACGCTAAGTTTAGGTAGGCTATGTATGGCAATGTCCTGTTGGTATGGGTTATGTTTGGGCAGCATCGACTTTTCTGATATTCACTGCGATTCTTGG
>NW_016925458.1:0-1077 GCF_001483705.2 Eufriesea mexicana
GCTGTACACTGCTATTCAATGGATATCTGCGACCTGCCGTGCTCTAATATTCCCTTCTTGACCATGGGGAGTCTAGCAATGGAGGTCTGCGCACGTTAAGTTGAGTTAGACAACGTTTGTTCAGCCTAGGTTGGTCTGGGTTGGCTTTGGATAGCTTTGACTTTCGCGGTATGCACTGTTATTCTGTCCATTTCAGCGCTCCACTATGCTCCGTTCGATTCTGGGAAGGCCAGCGATGCCACCCGCGGCTCCGTAGGTTGTGTTAGGATACGATTGTGTATGTCATGATTGGTTAGCTTTGTAGAGGGTAGTTTTGACCTTTATGTTATGCACTGCTATTCCATGGATTTCTGAGCTCTACTGTTCTCTAGTTTGTTCAGCTTAACTCCGGGAATGCCAGCAGTGCTGGTCTCGGCACGTTAACCTGAGTTATGCTGCGTATATTTAGGCTAGGTTGGGTCATGTTAGGATGTGATATCTTTGACTTTTGAGCCTTACGCAACAACACGGCGGTTTTCTGCGCTCTACTGCGCGCTGTCATATTCTGCTTCTACCTGGGGACGCCAGCATTAGCGGTCGCGTCACGTTAGGTTGTGTTATGCTACGCTTGGATAGGTAAGGTTAGGTTAGGTTTGGGCAGAATATCATTGACCTCTGTGCTATTCACTGGAATGCGGTCTATTTGTGCGCACTACTGTTCTGTAGTATGTTCTGTTTGGCTCTGCGGAGGCCAGAAATAGTGGTCCCGGCACGTTAAGTTGAGCTAGGCAAAGTTTGGTTATGTTATGTTATTTTGGATTAGGTTTGCATATCTTTGACATTCGTGGTGTACACTGCCATTCGATGGACTTCGTAGCTCCACTGTGCTGTAGCGTACCCCGCTTGGCACCGAGGATGCCAGCAACAGTGGTCTAGGCGCGATATGTTGAGTTATGCTAGGTTTGGTTATGTTAGGTTAGGTCAGGTTGGGCTAGCATGACTTTGACTTATGTGCTATAAGCTGTTATTCTGTTGATTCCTGCGCACTACTGTGATCTAATATGCTTTGCTTTGCTGTGGGGATGCCAGAAATAGTCG
>NW_016925459.1:0-630 GCF_001483705.2 Eufriesea mexicana
ATAGCCATTGCAATGCTCTGGAATCTGGGTGGAAAATTCAATTTTACTGACATTTTCGACTAAAATCGTGGTGAGCTACCTTTCTTTCATAAATATGTAGGGGATATTCTATTGGCGTGCTATAGCCATTGCAAAGCTTTAGAATCTGGCTGGAATGTTCAATTTTATTGACATTTTCAAGTAATATCGTGGTGAGTTAACTTTCTTGAATAAAGAAGGAGGAAAGATTCTACTGGCCTGCTATAGCCATTGCAATGCTATTGAATCTGGGTGGAAAATACAATTTTACTGTCATTTTCGGCTAATACCGGGGTGAGCTAACTTCCTTGCATACGTAAGGAGGAAAAATCCTTTTGGAGTGCTTTAGCCACCGCAATGCAGAAGAATCTGTCTGGAAAAATTTAATTTTATTGTCATTTTCGAATAATATTGTGGTGCGCTACTTTTCTTGCATAAATAAGGAGGAAAGATACTTTTAGCTTGCTATAACCATTGCAATGTCATAGAATGTGCCTGGCAGATTCAATTTTATTGACATTTTCGACTAATATCGTGGTGAGATATCTATCTTGCGTAAATGAGGCGGAAAGATTCTATTGGCGTGCCTTGCCATTGTAATGCCAGTGAATT
>NW_016925460.1:0-3846 GCF_001483705.2 Eufriesea mexicana
ATGCAAGAAAGTTAGCTCACCGCGATATTAGACGAAAATGTCAATGAAATTGAATTTTCCACCAAGATTCAATTGCATTGCAATGCCTATAGCTCGCCAATAGAATCTATCCACCATATATATGCGAGACAGTTAACTCTCCACGATATTTGCCGAAAATCTCAATAAAATTGAATATTCCAAACACATTCTGCAACATTGCAATGTCTATAGTACGCCAATAGAACCTACCCTGCTTATTTAGGAAAGAAAGATAGCTCACCGCGATTATAGTCGTAACTGTGAATAGTATTGAACATTCCAGCCAAATTCTATAGCACTGCAAAGCCTATAGCACGCCAATAGTATCTTTCCTACTTACCTATGCAAGGTATGAGCTCACCACGAAATTAGTCGAAAACGTCAATAAAATTGATCTTTCCAGCCAGATTCTATAGCATTGCGAAGGCTATAGCAAGCCACTAGAATCATTCATCCTTAGTTATGCAAGAAAGTTAGCTCACCACGTTATTAATCGAAAATGTCAGTAACATAGAATTTCCCAAACACATTCTAAATCATTGCAATGTCTACAGCATGCCAATAGTATCTAAACTCCTTGTTTATGCAAGAAAGTTAGCTCACAACGATATTAGTTGAAAATGTCAATAAAACTGAGCTTTCCAGACAGAATCCAGAGCTTTGCAATGGCTATAGCACACCAATGGAATCTAAACTCCTTATTTATGCAAGATAGACAGCTCGCCACGATATTAGTCTAAACTGTCAGCAAAATTGAGTTTTCCAGCCAGATTCCACTGCATTGCAATGGCTACAGCACTCCAGAAGGATCTTTTCCACTTACTTAGGGAAGGAAGTTAGCTCACCACGATATTAGTAGAAAATGACTATAAAATAGAATTTCTCAGGACGATTCCATACAAGGAAGTTGGCTCACCACGCTATTAGTCGAAAATATCAATAAAATTGAACATTAGACGAAAATGTCAATGAAATTGAATTTTCCACCCAGATTCTATAGCATTGCAGTGGCTATAGCTCGCCAATAGAATCTTTCCTCCACGTTTTTGCTAGAAAGTTATCTTACCACGATACTAGTCGAATATGTCAATAAAATTGAATTTTCCACCCAGATTCTATAGCATTGCAGTGGCTATAGCTCGCCAATAGAATCTTTCCTCCACGTTTTTGCTAGAAAGTTATCTTACCACGATACTAGTCGAATATGTCAATAAAATTGAATTTTCCACCCAGATTCTATAGCATTGCAGTGGCTATAGCTCGCCAATAGAATCTTTCCTCCACGTTTTTGCTAGAAAGTTATCTTACCACGATACTAGTCGAATATGTCAATAAAATTGAATTTTCCACCCAGATTCTATAGCATTGCAGTGGCTATAGCTCGCCAATAGAATCTTTCCTCCACGTTTTTGCTAGAAAGTTATCTTACCACGATACTAGTCGAATATGTCAATAAAATTGAATTTTCCACCCAGATTCTATAGCATTGCAGTGGCTATAGCTCGCCAATAGAATCTTTCCTCCACGTTTTTGCTAGAAAGTTATCTTACCACGATACTAGTCGAATATGTCAATAAAATTGAATTTTCCACCCAGATTCTATAGCATTGCAGTGGCTATAGCTCGCCAATAGAATCTTTCCTCCACGTTTTTGCTAGAAAGTTATCTTACCACGATACTAGTCGAATATGTCAATAAAATTGAATTTTCCACCCAGATTCTATAGCATTGCAGTGGCTATAGCTCGCCAATAGAATCTTTCCTCCACGTTTTTGCTAGAAAGTTATCTTACCACGATACTAGTCGAATATGTCAATAAAATTGAATTTTCCACCCAGATTCTATAGCATTGCAGTGGCTATAGCTCGCCAATAGAATCTTTCCTCCACGTTTTTGCTAGAAAGTTATCTTACCACGATACTAGTCGAATATGTCAATAAAATTGAATTTTCCACCCAGATTCTATAGCATTGCAGTGGCTATAGCTCGCCAATAGAATCTTTCCTCCACGTTTTTGCTAGAAAGTTATCTTACCACGATACTAGTCGAATATGTCAATAAAATTGAATTTTCCACCCAGATTCTATAGCATTGCAGTGGCTATAGCTCGCCAATAGAATCTTTCCTCCACGTTTTTGCTAGAAAGTTATCTTACCACGATACTAGTCGAATATGTCAATAAAATTGAATTTTCCACCCAGATTCTATAGCATTGCAGTGGCTATAGCTCGCCAATAGAATCTTTCCTCCACGTTTTTGCTAGAAAGTTATCTTACCACGATACTAGTCGAATATGTCAATAAAATTGAATTTTCCACCCAGATTCTATAGCATTGCAGTGGCTATAGCTCGCCAATAGAATCTTTCCTCCACGTTTTTGCTAGAAAGTTATCTTACCACGATACTAGTCGAATATGTCAATAAAATTGAATTTTCCACCCAGATTCTATAGCATTGCAGTGGCTATAGCTCGCCAATAGAATCTTTCCTCCACGTTTTTGCTAGAAAGTTATCTTACCACGATACTAGTCGAATATGTCAATAAAATTGAATTTTCCACCCAGATTCTATAGCATTGCAGTGGCTATAGCTCGCCAATAGAATCTTTCCTCCACGTTTTTGCTAGAAAGTTATCTTACCACGATACTAGTCGAATATGTCAATAAAATTGAATTTTCCACCCAGATTCTATAGCATTGCAGTGGCTATAGCTCGCCAATAGAATCTTTCCTCCACGTTTTTGCTAGAAAGTTATCTTACCACGATACTAGTCGAATATGTCAATAAAATTGAATTTTCCACCCAGATTCTATAGCATTGCAGTGGCTATAGCTCGCCAATAGAATCTTTCCTCCACGTTTTTGCTAGAAAGTTATCTTACCACGATACTAGTCGAATATGTCAATAAAATTGAATTTTCCACCCAGATTCTATAGCATTGCAGTGGCTATAGCTCGCCAATAGAATCTTTCCTCCACGTTTTTGCTAGAAAGTTATCTTACCACGATACTAGTCGAATATGTCAATAAAATTGAATTTTCCACCCAGATTCTATAGCATTGCAGTGGCTATAGCTCGCCAATAGAATCTTTCCTCCACGTTTTTGCTAGAAAGTTATCTTACCACGATACTAGTCGAATATGTCAATAAAATTGAATTTTCCACCCAGATTCTATAGCATTGCAGTGGCTATAGCTCGCCAATAGAATCTTTCCTCCACGTTTTTGCTAGAAAGTTATCTTACCACGATACTAGTCGAATATGTCAATAAAATTGAATTTTCCACCCAGATTCTATAGCATTGCAGTGGCTATAGCTCGCCAATAGAATCTTTCCTCCACGTTTTTGCTAGAAAGTTATCTTACCACGATACTAGTCGAATATGTCAATAAAATTGAATTTTCCACCAAGATTCAATTGCATTGCAATGCCTATAGTTACCTGAAAATGTCAATAAAACTGAGCTTTCCAGACAGAATCCAGAGCTTTGCAATGGCTATAGCACACCAATGGAATCTAAACTCCTTATTTATGCAAGATAGACAGCTCGCCACGATATTAGTCTAAACTGTCAACAAAATTGAGTTTTCCAGCCAGATTCTTCTGCATTGCAATGGCTACAGCACTCCAGAAGGATCTTTTCCACTTACTTAGGGAAGGAAGTTAGCTCACCACGATATTAGTAGAAAATGACTATAAAATAGAATTTCTCAGGACGATTCCATAGCATAGCGAAGGTTACAGCTTGCCAATAAAATCTTACCTCCTTGTTTATGCAAGAAAGTTAGCTCACAGCGATATTAGTCGAAAATGTCAATGAAATTG
>NW_016925461.1:0-249 GCF_001483705.2 Eufriesea mexicana
AAATGTAACCTCACCTAGCCTTGCCTATCCTAAGCCACCCAAACTTAGAGTAACTAGACCTATCGCACCACAACCACTATAGTTGGCTTCCCCAGATGCAAGCAGAAGATGATTGAGCACAGTAGAGCACACCGGTCCATAGGGTGGCAGTGTAAAGCTCAAAAGTCAAACCTATCCAAACCAGACCCAACCAAACCGAACCTAACCAAACGTAATTTAACTCATCTTATCGTGTGGTGACCAGTATTG
>NW_016925462.1:0-283 GCF_001483705.2 Eufriesea mexicana
GGCACGGTTAATGTCTGGATAGCTTTGATTTGTCTCTTATACACAGCGATTCTATGGATTTCTGCGTCCTACACTCCTCTAATATGTTCTGCATGGCCCTGGGGTGGCCGGCAATAGTGGTCGCAGCAAGCTAGGTTGAGTTGGTTTGCGTTTGGCTACGTTAGGATATGTTGAGTTAGGCTGGGATAGCTCTGACTCCATTTCTATACACTGCTATACTATGGACTTCTGCGCTCCACTGTGCGCTATCACAATCTGTTTGTATCCCGGGTCGCCAGGAATG
>NW_016925463.1:0-618 GCF_001483705.2 Eufriesea mexicana
AGACAAATGCTCTCGGCCTCCACATAGCCTAGCAGAATGTAGTAGAGCCCAGTCGAGTGCAGACTATAACAGCAGTGTATAACACGAAAGTTGAAGCTATCCTTACCGAACTCAACCCAAACAAAACTAACCAAACGTAACCTAACGAAACCCAACGTGCCGAGACAAATATTGTGGCATTCCCAGGGCTAAGCAAAATATAGTAAAGCACAGTACGGCGCAGGAATACACCGAGCAGCTGTGTATGGCACGAAGGATTATGCTAATCCTGGCCGAGATTATCCCAACATACCCTAACGTAACGTAATCTAACGCAACATAACGTGCCGAGGCTACTATTGCTGACCTCCACATACCCAAGCAGAAAATATTAGAACACAGTTGAGCGCAGAAATCCGCGGGTAGGAGCGTATAGCTCAAAAGTCTAAGCCATCCTATCCTAACCTACCAAACGTAACATATCCAGACGTAGCCTAACACAACTTAACACGGCATGACCAACATTGCAGAGCAAGCAGAATGTACTAGAGCACAGTAGAGCGCAAAAATACACCGCACTGCAGTGAATAGCACGTAAGCCGCAGATATCCTAACCTAACCAAACGCAGCACAACCCAA
>NW_016925464.1:0-954 GCF_001483705.2 Eufriesea mexicana
CAGTAGGGCGCAGAAATCCATACAATCGCCGTGTACAGCAGAATAATTCAAAGACAACGAAACACATTTCAAGCTATCGTAACATAACCAAACGTAACGTAACTGGACCTAACGTGCCGTGAACAGTATTGCTTGCCTCCCCAGATACGAGCAGGAAATACTAGAGCACAGTGCAGTGATGTAATCAACCACATTGCTGTGCATAGCACAACAGTCAAAACTAACCTATCCAAACCTAATCAATCCTAGCCTAACTGAACGTGACATAACTCAACCTAACGTGCCGAGATCACTGTCACTGGCATCCACAGAAGCATGCAGAATACGCTAGAGCATAGTAGACAGCGCAAACCTAGCAGAATGCAGCCCATATAGCAAAAGTCAAAGATGTCCTGGCAAACCTAACCTAACCTAACATAACCTAAGGTGACGTTACTCATCGAAGCTGCTCAGATCACCATTGCTGACCTCCACAGTATCCAGCAGAATATACCGTAGCCCAGTACAGTGCACAAGTCCGCCGCGTTGCAATGCAAAGCACAAATGTCACACATATCCCAACCCAACCTGACCGTATCTAACCTAACCAAACGTAGCGTATCTCGAAACAACGTACCGCAAGCACTATTGGTGGCCCTCCCAGGGCCAAGCAGAATGCATTAGAGCGCAACAGATCGCAGAAATCCACCGAGCATGAGCATACTGTACAAATGTCAAAGCTACCATCCCCTAACCTAACCAACCGGCGCATGCCCAAACGGAACTTATCTCAGCCCAAAGTGCCTAGACCACCACAGACTTAGCTAAAGCTGAGTAGAGCGCAGAATTTCACCGAATAACAGTGTACGGCGCGAATGTCAAAGTTAACCTATCCCAACAATGCCGAACGTGACAGAACCTAACGTATCATGACTCCACCTAATCGCTCCACGCTAGTATTGCTGACCTCCACAA
>NW_016925465.1:0-2610 GCF_001483705.2 Eufriesea mexicana
ATTGTTCAATGAGGCACTTTTTATTTCAAAGTATCTTCTAATTAGCGGTTATATTCAAAATCTGCTAATTGTCAATTTTCATTCAATGTTGTTCAATGTAGTTTAAGTAGTTCGAGCGCTCTGGTCACCAATGACCACCGTGGCAGTCAAAGTGTTAATATCTAGTAAATATCTGAAAAACTATCGAGTAGTGGCGGCTATAATGATTATATTCTTGAATTGCATGACGAAATCTACAAACCTACAAAGTTTCAATTAAATCTATGACCCAAGGATTTGCACTCTCCTTGTGAGTTTCTACATTACACACGGGACACCCTGTATATTCTAATAATCTTAAAGAGTACGATACTTCTCGAAGCACTCTAGAAGGTGCAATACCATTTATCTCGGAAAGGATCGAAGCTCGTAAGAAAGTGCACTTATCATTTCGATAGGACGAGTTAATAACGTTATAGTAGGCGAGTCCTCGGGTATTTATTAGGCAACCCTAATCGAGATGGAAACCTTTAATTCAGTAATGAAACTACGGATACGTCTGCACGTTGTATTTAAATGGAATAAAAACTTCACGTAGCTCCACTGAGATATTAGACAGCAAGATGTAAATACCGATATTGTAGCTGTGAAATTGAATAAAGGTAAGCTAGTGGTGAAACGTCATGATTCAGAAATATAGTTTAGTAATCGATAGAAGTTATTATTCCTCGACGAGTCTCGGTTATTACGAGCATTCGACTTGGTCTATCGAATTGAGTTTTATTTCAATTTTATTGCTATCCGACTAGATAATTCTGTATCCTGGAGCTGATTGTCGAGTACCTGGGTACTCAAAGTACTATACCTGGCTCGATAGTAACAGCGATATTACACATACGCGTTAAAGGGTGTATATAATTTTATTTGGATAATATTTAGATGTAATTTTTGGTTGGAAGTTTTCTGAACACCAATTAGGTATACGTAATTTTCATAATTTTTCATGGATATGTAACGTGTAATTTTATTAATATAGTTCTTTCGATATTGTCGACTTTCGACTAGGAACAAATTAAAAAATTATGTTTGGAATAATATATGATATGTGGTATATGTGTACATAGAATGTTTAAAATGTAGGGAAATTTTATTTAGGAGTGAAGGATTGAAAATAGTTGAAATTTGTCGATAATTTATCAGTCGTAGTTTTCTTAGTTTTCTATATGTTTCTCTTATTATGAATTTTATTACCTTAAGCTTAATTTTTATGGCAATCGAATTACTCGTAGGATGATTTAATATTGCACTTAAAATATTATTCAGTCTGCGATTGGTCAATTTTTATTGTGTTATAAAGTGAAACTTATTATTCTACTTTTCCTATTATTCGAATAATGAAATATATCATTGAAGTATGCGTTATGAATCGAAATTTTAAACTTTACTAAATGTTACTTTGCATGCACAGAAATTATGAAATACACCTAATTTTCAGGCTTTTAAAAATTTTATATCATTTATACGAATACTTTTATTTTTATTCAAGTTCAATCCTTAAGATATGCCGATTTTGCGTTTATTTTATATAAGGAAAAGAAAATTTGCCAAAATTGGAATTTTACAAGAATTTGTTTAATGTAAATTAAAAGTCAGTATTATAAGAGTTTATGACGTTACGATTTTTCATTTTCTTAGTATACAAAAAAATTCGACAAAATTACTATTTTACAAAAATTTTATTACTGGAAATTAAAAAGAATATTATAAGAACCTAAGATTTCATTATTTTTCGTTTCTTTGGTATACAAAAAGATTCGCCGAAATTAGAATCGTACCAAAATTTTATTAATGCTAATTAAAAAACATATAGGAGCCCAAGACACGAAAATTTTCCATTTCTATGATATAAAAAAAATTCGCCGAAATTAGAATCTTACAAAAATTTCACTAATGCGAATTAAAGAAAAATATTACAAGAGTCCCAGATATCACGATTTTCCATTTCCTTGGAAAAAAGAAAATTCGTCGAAATTAGCATTTTACAAAAATTTAAATTGCTTTTACTAAGGCAAATTAAAAAAGAATATTATAGGAACCCAAGCTATCACGATTTCCCATTTCCTTGGTATAAAAAAAAATTCGCCGAAATTAGAATCATAAAAAAATTTTGCTAATTCAAATTTAAAAAAAAATATAAGAGCCCAAAAAAAGGCCACGAAAATTTTCGACTTCCATGGCATGAAAAGAGTTCGCCGAAATTAGAATCTTGCAAAAATTTTACTAATGCAAATTAAAAGAAAATATTATAGGAGCCCATGATATCGCGATTTCCCATTTCCTTGGTATAAAAAAAAATTCGCCGAAATTAGAATCTTGCAAAAATTTTACTAATGCAAATTAAAAGAAAATATTATAGGAGCCCATGATATCGCGATTTCCCATTTCCTTGGTATAAAAAAAAATTCGCCGAAATTAGAATCATACAAAAATTTTGCTAATGCGAATTAAAAAAAATATAAAAGCCCCCCCAAAAAAAGGCACGAAAATTTTCGACTTCCATGGCATGAAAAGAGTTCGCCGAAATTAGAATCTTGCAAAAATTTTACTAATGCAAATTAAAAGAAAATATTA
>NW_016925466.1:0-722 GCF_001483705.2 Eufriesea mexicana
GAAAGATCCTCTTGGCGTGCTATAGCAATTGCAATGCTGTAGAACCTGTCTAGAAAGTTCAATCTTTTTGACATTTTCGACTAATATCGTGGTGAGTTAGCTTCCTTGCATAACTAAGGAGGAACGATTCTATTGGCGTGCTATAGGCATTGCATGCTATAGAATCCTCCTGGAAAATAAAATTTTATTGACATTTTCGACTAACATCGTGGTGAGCCAACTTTATTGTATAAATACGGAGGAAAGATTCAATTGACGTGCTATAGCCGTCGCAATGCTATAGAATCCGGCTGGAAAGTTCAATTTTGTTGACACTTTCGACTAATACCGTGGAGAGCTAACGTCCTTGCATAAGTAAGGAGGAAAGATGCTTTTTGAGTGCCATAGCCATTGCAATGAAATAGAATGTGGCTGGAAAATACAATTTTGTTGACATTTTCGACTTATATCGTGGTGAGCTTACTTCCTTGCTTATGCAAGGAGGAAAGATACTTTTTGAGTGCTATAGCCATTGCAGTGATATAAATTGTGGCTGGAAAATACAATTTTGTTGACATTAATTATCGACTAATATCGTGGTGAGCAAGCTTCCTTGCGTAAGGAAGCAGGAAAAATCCTCTTCGCGTGCAATAGCAATTGCAATGCTGTAGAACCTGTCAAGAAAGTTCAATCTTATTGACATTTTCGACTAATATCGTGGTGAGTTAACTTCCTTGCATAAC
>NW_016925467.1:0-1735 GCF_001483705.2 Eufriesea mexicana
CATACATCCATACGTACATGCATACATCCATACATACACCCATGCACACATCCATACATACATACAACCATACATCCACACAAACATCCATACACACATCCATACATACATCCATAGATATATTCATGCAGACATCCGTACATACATAGATACATCCACCCATTCATGCATCCATACGTTCGCCCTTCCATTCATCCTACATCCGTTCTTCCACCCTCCCTTTCACCCGCTCTTCAGTTCATCCACCCATCCACTCATCCACCCGCTCATCCATACAGACATACATCTACCGTTCCATACATACATCCATCCATACATCAACCCATCCATACATCCATCGATCCATACATCCATCCATACATCAACCCATCCATACATCCATCGATCCATACATCCATCCATACATACGTCCATCCATCAATTCATCCATCCACATATACATCCATACATACATCAAAACATACATCCATACAAACAATCATACATTCATTCAACCATACATCCATAAATACAACCTTAGATACATCCACACATACATCCACACATGCATCCATAACAACAACCTTACTTACATCCATGCATACATCCGTACATGCATCCATACATACATCCATGCATACATTCATACGTACATCCACACAAACATCCACACATACATCCATACATCCTTACAATCATGCATCCATACATCTGTACATCAATACATCCATCCGTACATATACCCTGCCATCCACCCATACATCCACCAATACATCCATCCATCCGTACATCCATACATACGTATCAACCATTCATTCGTACATCCGTACAAACATGCATCCATACATCCATCCATCCATACATCTACCCATACATACATCCATCGATCCATACATCCACACCACAATCCATTCATACACCCGTCCATCCATAGAACTATTCATCCATTCATACATACATCCATACCTACACCATGCCACACATCCATCCATCCATACATCCACCCATCCATACAACCATGGAACCATGCATCCATCCATCCATACTAGCACCCGTCAATACATCCATTGATCCATACATCTATCCATCCATACATCCGTACATCCATACATTCGTACATCCGTCCATCCATACCTCAAGCCAACCATACACCCATCCATCCATACAGACATCCTTCCATACATACATACATCCATACATCCATACATACATCGATACATACATCCACACCTTCGTCCATACATACATCCATCCATACATACATCCATACATCCACGCATCCATGTATCCATAAATCCATCAGTCCGCACTTCCATCCATCCAACCATACATCCGTCCAACCATACGTACATACATGCATACATCCATACATACATCCACACAAACATCCATACATACAACCATAAATCCTTACACTCATGCATCCATACATCTGAACATCAATGCATCCATCCATCCACATATCCTGCCGTCCATCCATTCATCCACCCATACATCCATCCATCCATACACCCATACATCCATTCATCCATACATCCATACACATATACATCCATTCATCCATACATCCGTACATCCGTCTATCCATTATTCAATAAGTTCATACACACATGCATCCACACAACCGTTCATCCACTCATACATCCATCCATACAACCACCTTGCCAAACACCCATTCATCCATACGTTCACGCATCGATTCATGCATCGATCCTTACAGCCATACATACATACATCCGTACATACACCCATATAT
>NW_016925468.1:0-861 GCF_001483705.2 Eufriesea mexicana
CAAACGTAATTATTCAAAACAGATAGTTCACCACGATATTAGCCGAAAATGTCGATAAAATTGCATTTTCCAGGAGGATTCTATAGCATTGCAATGCCTACAGCACGCCAATAGAATCTTTCCTCCTTATTTATGCCTGAAAGTAAGCTCACCACGATAGTAGCCGAAAATGTCATAGAATTGTATTTTCCAGCCACATTCTATACCATTGCAATTCCTATAGCAATCAAATAGGATCATTCCTCCTTACTTATGCAACGAAGATAGCTCACCACGATATTAGTCGAAAATGTCAATACAATTGAATTTTCCAGGAGGATTCTGTAGCATTGCAATGCCTATAGCACGCCAATAGAATCTTTCCTCCTTATTTATGCCAGAAAGTTAGCTCACCACGATAGTAGCCGAAAATGTCATAGAATTGTATTTTACAGCCACATTCTATACCATTGCAATTCCTATAGCAGTCAAATAGGATCATTCCTCTTTACTTATGCAACGAAGATAGCTCAGCACGATATTAGTCGAAAATGTCAATAAAATTGAATTTTCCTTCCAGATTCTATAGCGTTGCAATGCCTAGGGCACGCCAGCAGAATATTTTCTCCCTATTTATGCAAGAAAGCTAGCTCACGCCGATATTAGACGAAAATGTCAATAAAATTAAATTTTCCATCCAGATTCTATAGCGTTACAATGGCACAAGTACACCAAGAGAACCTTTCAGTTTCCTCCTTATTTATGCAAGAAAGATAGGTCGCCACAATATTAGCTGAAAATGTCAATGAAATTGAGTTGAGCCACATTCTAAAGCATTGCGATGGCTATAGCACGCCAAAAGAATCTTTCCTCTTTACCTGT
>NW_016925469.1:0-2620 GCF_001483705.2 Eufriesea mexicana
AGCGTAACCAAGCCCAACCTAACGTGACGCCACCACTATTGCTGGCCTCCCAGAGTCAAGCGGGCCACGTTAGTGTAGAGTAGAATGCAGAAGTGCATATAATCATTCTGTTTATCGGAAAAGTCAAAGCTGCCTAAACCTAACCCAAACCAACGGAACACAACCAAACGTAGCCTAACACAACTTTACTCGCCGAGACCGCTATTACTGCCCACCCAAGAGCCAAACAGGACATACTACAGCACAGTAGAGCGCAGAAATCAACAGAATAGCAGTGTACAGCACAAAAGTAAAAGCTACCCTGACTAAACTTTGCCCAACCCAACATAACCGAACGTAACATGACTCAACATGACGTGCCGAGACCACTGTTGCTGGACTTCCCAGAACCAAGCTGAAGATGTTGGAGCACTGTAAGGCGCAGAAATCCACCTTATAGCAGAATATGGCACTAAAGTAAAAGACATCCTCTCCTAACCCAGCTAATCGTGACACAACAGAGCGTAATCTAACACAACCTAACTTGGCGCGAGCTAATTGCTGGCCCCCACAGAGCCAAAGATAGCACATTTGTGGGGAGTAGAACGCAGAGGTCCATAGTACCGCCGTGTACATCATGAAAGTCAAAGCTACCCAAGCCTAACGCAAATCAACAGAACATAACCAAACATAGCATAAATCCACCTAACGTGCCGATACCGCTATTGCTGTCCTCCTTAAAGCCAAGCAGGACATACTAGAGTGCAGTAGAGCGCAGAAGTCCACCGAATAGCAGTGTCCAGCACAAAAGTTGGAGCTATCCTTACCAAACGTAGCCCAATCCAGCCTAACCGAACGTAGCATGACCCATCATATCGTTCCGAGACCACTATTGCTGTCCTCCCGGAGTCAAGCGGAACTCGTTAGTGGAGAAAAGAATGATAGAAGTGCATATAATCACTTTCTATATCGGAAAAGCCACTATATCGGAAAAGCCAGAACTACCCAAGCCTAACCCAAAGCAACGGAACATATCCACACAAAACCTGTCTCAATCTAATATGCCGAGACCGCTGTCGCTACTCTCGTCAGAGCCAAGCAGGACATACCAGAGCACAGTAGTGCCCAGAAATCCACCGAGTGGCAGTGAAGAGCAAAAAAGTTAAAGCCATCCTGACCAAGCTTAGCCCGTCTCAACCTAACGGAACGTAACCTGACTCAACTTAACAAGCCGAGACCACTATTTCGGGTCTTCCAGAAGCCAGTTGAAATTATTAAAGCACTGTAGGGAGCAGGAATTAGGCTAATAGCAGACTATAACACTAAAGTCAAAGCTACACAAGCCTAACCCTTACCAACCGAACATAACCAAGCATAGCCTGTCTCAACCTAACGTGCCGAGACCGCTGTTGCTGCCCTTCCCAGAGCCATGGAGGATATACCATAGCACAGTAGAGCGCAGAATTCCAGGGAGTAGCAGTGTACAGCTCAAAAGTTAATGCTATGCTAACCATACTTATCCTAACATAAACTAACCGAGCGTAACCTGACCCTACATAACTTGCCGGGGCACCATTGCTAGCCATTCCAGAACCGAGCTGAGGATATTGGATCACCGTAGGGCGCAGAAGTCTGCTTTATAGCAGACTATCTCACTGAAGACAAAGTTATCCCCTTCAAACCTAACCCAACGGAAATTAACGAAACGTAACCGAACTCAACTTGACGAGCCGCGACCACTACTACTAGCCTCCCCGGGTTCAAGCAGAACACATTAGTGGAGATAAGAGCGCAGCAATCCATAGAACCGCAGTGCATGTCAGTAAAGCCTAAGTTACACAAACCTAACCGAGACCACCTGTACATACCCAAACATGGCATAACACTACATAATGTGCTGACACCACCGTTACAGGCATCCCCAGAGACATTTGGAATATACTAGCGCACAGTAGATAGCAGAGATCCACCGAACAGCTGCGTACAGTGCAAAAGTTAATGCTATACTTTCCAAACATTGCCTAACCCATCCTAAACGAAAGTAACATGATCCAACATGACGTGCAGAGACCATAATTTCTGGCCTTGCCAGAGCCAAGCTGAAAATATTAGGGCGCTGTAGGACGCAGATATCCACCTAGTAGTAGACAACGGCACTGAAGACAAAGCTATCCCCTCCTAACCTAACCAATCGTAACATGACCAAACCTAACTTAATTCAATCTAACTTGCCGCGAACACTATTGCTGTCCTACCCAGAGTCAAGCGGAACACGCTAGTGGAGAGTAGGACGCAGAAAACCGTATAATCGCAGTGTATATCGGAAAAGTCATAGCTACCGAAGCACAACCCAAACCAACAGAACATAACCAAACGTAGCTGACTCAACCTTACGTGCCGATACCGCTATTGCTGCCATCCCAGAGGCAAACACTTCATACCAGAGCGCAGTAGAGCGCAGAAATCCATCGAATAGCAGTGTATTGCACAAAAGTTAGAGCTATCCTGACAAAACTTAACCTAACCCAACCTGACCGAAGAAACCTGAGTCAGCAAAACGTGCCGCGGTCACTATTGCTGGCCATCACAGAGACAAGCAGAATATACTAGAGCATAGTAGAGCGCAGTAATCCGGCGCACT
>NW_016925470.1:0-942 GCF_001483705.2 Eufriesea mexicana
TATAGCCATTGCAATGGTATAGAGTCAGGCTGGAAAATTCAATTTCATTGTCATTTTCGACTAGTATCGTGGTGTGGTAACTTTCTTGCATAAATAAGGAGGACAGATTCTATTGTCGTGCAACAGCTATTGCAGTGCTATAGAAGCAGGCTGAAAAATTCAATTTCATTTACATTTTCGACTAATATCGTAGTGAGGTAACTCCCTTGTATACATAAGGAGAGAGAATTCTATTGGACTGCTATAGCCATTGCAATGCTGTTGAATCTGGCTGGAAAATTCAATTTTATTTACATTTTCGACAAATATCGTGGTGATCTGATTTTCTTGCATTAAAAAGGAGGAAATATTCTATTGGCGTGCTATAGCCATTGCAATGCTATAGAATAAGGTTGGAAAGTTCAATTCTATTTACATTTTCAACTGATACCGTGGTGAGCTGATTTTCTTGCATAAATAAGGAGGAAAGATTCTATTGGCGTGCCATAGCCATTGCAATGGTATAGAGTCAGGCTGGAAAATTCAATTTCATTGTCATTTTCGACTAATATCGTGGTGTGGTAACTTTCTTGCATAAATAAGGAGGACAGATTCTATTGTCGTGCTACAGCTACTGCAGTGCTATAGAAGCAGGCTGGAAAATTCAATTTTATTGTTATTTTCGACTGATATCGTGGTGAGCTGACGCCCTTGTATACGTAAGGAGGAAGAATTCTATTGGTATACAATAGCCTTTGCAATGTTATAGAATCTGGCTGGAATATTCAATTTCATTGACATTTTCTACTAATATTGTTGTGAGCTGACCTTCGTGCATAAATAAGGAGGAAAGATTCTTTTGACGTGCTGCTGCCATTGCATTGCTACAGGATCTGGCTGGAAAATTCAATTCTATTGTTATTTTCGAATAATATCGTGGTGAGCTAACTCCCTTGTATACGT
>NW_016925471.1:0-225 GCF_001483705.2 Eufriesea mexicana
TCGATGGGTGTATGGATGGGCGCTTGTATGGATTGATGGATGTATGGTTCGTTGGATGTATGGGTGGGTGGATGTATGTATGTACGGATAGGTGGACGTATGGATGGATGGATGTATTAATGTATGGACGTTTGTATGCATGTATGTATGAATGTATGGCCGTATTCGCGTAATGGATGTACGGCTGTATGTATGCATGGATGTATGGATTTAAGAATATACCGA
>NW_016925472.1:0-518 GCF_001483705.2 Eufriesea mexicana
GCACAAAATATTAGATCACAGTGGAACGCATACATCCACCGAATACCAGTGTATAGCACAAAATTCGAAGTAACCCTATCCTATCCATACCAAACGTATCATATACATACGCAACGTACCCCAGCCTAACGTGCCGGGACCACTGCAGCGGCAAACCACATAGCCAAGCAGAATATATTTGAGCTCAGTCGAGCGCAGAGGTCCAGATAATAGCAGTGTGTAGCACAAAAGTCAACTCTATCCTGGCCTAACCTAGCAATGCGTAATATAAAGGAACGTAACTTACCTTAACCTAACGTGTCGAGAACACAGTTGCTTGCTTCCGCTGAGACAAGCAGAACATACTGGAGCACAGAAGAGCGCAAGAAGCGACCAAATATCTGTGTAAAGCGCAAAAGTCAACGAAACCCTGACGCAGCACCTGAACTAAACAAACCTAACCGAACGTGGACTAGCAAAATATAACGCGCCGAGTACAAAATTTCTGGCCTCCCATCGACATGCAGAACATATCAGGG
>NW_016925473.1:0-220 GCF_001483705.2 Eufriesea mexicana
GGATTTATGGATGTACGTGTTTATGAATGTATGGATGTATGGTTTTGCGGTTGTACGGTTAGACGGTTGAATGGATTCATGGATGTATGGATGTATGTATGTATGAATGTATGGATGTATGGATGTATGGATGTATTGATGTACGAATGTATGCATTTACGGATGTGTGGATGTATGGATGTATTGATGTATGCATGTATGGATGTATGTTTGTATGGAT
>NW_016925474.1:0-601 GCF_001483705.2 Eufriesea mexicana
CACAGAAGTTTAAACTAGCCTGTCCTATCTTCACCAAACGTAACATAACAAACCGTGGCATTGGTCTACCTCACGCGGCGGGATTACATTTGCTGGCCCCCCTGAGCCAAGTAGAATATACAATAGCATAGCTGGGCGCAGAAGTCCACTGCATTGCAGTGTATAGCGCAAATGTCAAGCATATCATGACATAAACAGGCAATACCTTACACACCCAAATGTAGTGTATCTAAACATAACGTGGCGAGACCTATATTGCTGGCAACAGCTGTGCCAGGCTGAATACAGAAAAGGACAGTAGATCTCAGGAACTCGCCGAATCACGAAAGTCGAAGCAATCCAAACCAAACATGACATGGCATAATCTATTCCAACGAAGCCTAGCAGAGCATAGCCTGTCACTGCCACTATCGCAGGCCTAGCCAGAGCCAAGAAGAAAATATTAGTTCACAGTGGAGCGCATAAATCGGTGGGCAGCAGTGATTAGCGAGAATGCCTGGACTATCATATTCTAATTTCGCCAAACGTTACATAACCTAACGTAGCATAGCTCAACCAAACATACCGAGGCCACTATTCCAAGCAACCCCACACCCATGCA
>NW_016925475.1:0-2170 GCF_001483705.2 Eufriesea mexicana
GATTCTATTGGTTTGCTATAGCAATAGCCTTGCTTTAGAATCAGACTGGAACGTTCAATTCTATTGATATTTTCGACTAATATAGTGGTGAGAAAGCTGTTCTGTATAAATGCGAAGGGAAGGTTCTATAGGTTTGATATAGCCAGTGCATTGCAATAGAAGCTGACGGAAAAGTTCAATTTCATTGACTTCTTCGACTAATGTCGTGGTGAGCTCGGTTTTCCGCATAAACAAGAAGGAAAGATATTATTCGTTTGTTATAGCCATTGCTTTGCAATAGAATCTGGCTGAAAAGTTGAATTTTATTAACATTTTCGTCTAATATTGTGGTGAGCAATCCTGTATGCGTAAATAAAGATGACAGATTCTGTCTGTTTGGTATAGCAAACGCATTACAATAGAATCTCACTGCAAAGTTCGATTCTATTGACATTTTCGGCTCATATCGTGGCGAGAAAACTATTCTGCATAAATGCGGAGGAAAGATTTTATTGGCTTGCTTTAGCTACTGCATTGCAACTGAATCTGACAGAAAAAGATCAATTCCATTGACATTTTCGAGTAATATCGTGGTGAGCACGATTTTCTGAATAAATAAAGAGGAATGATCCTATTGGTTTATTATAGGCATGGCAGTGCAATAGATTCTGTCTGAAAAGTTCAATTTTATTCTCATTTTCGACTTATATCGTAGTGAGCAAGTTTTTCTGTAAGAATAAGGATTGAAGATTTTATTGGTTTCCTATAGCCATTGGATTGCAATATAATCTGAATGATAAGTCAATTTTATTGACATTTTCGTCTAATATTGTGGTGAGCAAACCTTTCTACGTAAATAAGGGGCAATGATTCTATTGGCTTAGATAGCTATTGTTATTGCAACAGAATATGAATGAAAAGATCAATTTTATTGATATTCGAGACTAATATCGTGGTGAGCAAACATTTCTGTGTATATGCGAAGGAAAGATTCTATTGGTTTGATACAGCCATTGCATTGCTATAAAATCTGGCTGTAAAGCTCAGTTTCATTAACATTTTCGACTAGTATTGTGGTGAGCTAACCTGCCAGCGTAAATAAGGAGGAAAGATTCTATTGGTTTGCTATAGCAATAGCCTTGCTTTAGAATCAGACTGGAACGTTCAATTCTATTGATATTTTCGACTAATATAGTGGTGAGAAAGCTGTTCTGTATAAATGCGAAGGGAAGGTTCTATAGGTTTGATATAGCCAGTGCATTGCAATAGAAACTGACGGAAAAGTTCAATTTCATTGACTTTTACGACTAATGTCGTGCTGAGCTCGGTTTTCCGCATAAACAAGAAGGAAAGATCTTATTCGTTTGTTATAGCCATTGCATTGCAATAGCTCCTGGCTGAAAAGTACAATTTTATTAACATTTTCGTCTAATATTGTGGTGAACTATCCTGTATGCGTAAATAAGGATGAAAGATTCTGTTGGTTTGGTATAGAGAACGCGTTACAATAGAATCTGACTGCAAGGTTCAATTCTATTGACATTTTCGGCTAATACCGTGGTGAGAAAACTATTCTGCATAAATGCGGAGGAAAGATTTTATTGGCTTGCTATAGCTATTGCATTGCAACAGAATCTGACTGAAAAGATCAATTCTATTGACATTTTCGAGTAATATCGCGGTGAGCAGGATTTTCTGTATAAATAAGGAGGAAAGATTCCATTGGTTTATTATAGCCATGGCGGTGCAATAGAGTCTGTCTGAAAAGCTCAATTTTATTCTCATTTATGACTAATATCGTGGTGAGCAAGTTTTTCTGTAAGAATAAGGATTGAAGATTTTATTGGTTTGCTATAGCCATTGCATTGAAATAGAATCTGAATGAAATGTCAATTTTATTGACATTGTCGACTAATATTGTGGTGAGCAAACCTTTCTACGTAAATAAGTGTGAACGATTGTATTGGATTCTAATGGCTTTGATAGCTATTTAATTGCAACACAACATGAATGAAAAGTTCAATTTTATTGACTCTCGCGACTGATATCGTGGAGAGCAAACATTTCTGTGTAAATGCGAACGAATGATTCTATAGGTTTGCTGTAGCCACTGCATTGCTATGAAATCTTGCTGTAAAGTTCAATTTTATTAACATTTTCGTCTAGTATTGCGGTGAGCTAACCTGCCAGC
>NW_016925476.1:0-997 GCF_001483705.2 Eufriesea mexicana
TGCCAGCATTGGTGGTCGCGGCACGATAAGTTGAGATACATTATGTTTGGCTTGATTAGGACAGGTTAGGATACGTCGCATTTGTTTGGGACACCATTGACTTCGGAGCTAGACAGAGCTATTCCATGGACTCCTGCGCTCTACACTGCGCTACCACAATCTACCTGTTTTCAGAGAAGCCAGGAATAGTGGTTGCGGCACGTTAGGTTAAGTTATGTTACGTTTTGCTTGGCTAGGTTAGGTTAGGTTCGGTTAGGACAGCTTCGACTTTTGTGCTTCGCACTGCTATACGGCAGATCTCTGCGCCCTGCATTGCTCTACTAGCATCTGCTTGTCTCTGACTTGTCTCTGGCGAGGCCAGCAGCAGGGGTCGTGTCACGTTTGGTTGTGGTAGGCTACGCTTTGTTAGGTTAGGTTTGGCTATGTGTGGTCTTCATGGCACTGACACTTGTGCTATACACTGCTATTCGGAGAGTTTCTGCGGTGCTCGTTTCTCTACAATACTCTACTCGTCTCTGGTGAGGCCAGAAATAGTGGTCGTGCACCCCTGGTGTGGTTACGTTACGTTCGGTTATATTGTGTTTGGTCTGGTTAGGAGAGATTAGGATTGACTTTTGTCTTATACACTGCAATTCGGTGGACTTCTTGGCGCTACTGTGCTCTAATATGCTCTGCTTTGCTCTGGGGAAGACAAAAATGGTGGCCGCGGCATATTAGGTTCAGCTAGGTGACGTTTGGTTAGCTTACGTTAGCATGGGATGTATTTGGACATCCTTGGTTTTGCCGCTATACACTGCGATTCTATGCACTTCAGCTCGCTGCTCTCGTCCGGCATGCTCTTCATGGCTCTGGGGAAGCCAGCAATGGTGGTCGCGGCACGTGTGTTTGAGATAGACTGCGTTCGGGTATGTTAAGTTTGGTTAGGCTAGGATAAGGTAGCTTTGACTTTTCCACTATACACTGCTATTCGATGGACTTCTGCGCTCTAGTCTGCTCT
>NW_016925477.1:0-544 GCF_001483705.2 Eufriesea mexicana
GTCAGGATATCTAAGACTTTTGTGCTTAACACTGCAATAAGGCGGATTTCGGCACACTAATATGCTCTAGTACATGCTCCTTCGCTCTTGGGATGTTAGCAGCCGCGGTGTTGGCACGTTAGGATGAGATAGGTACGCTTGGTTAAGATACGCTTGGTACGTTTAGGCCAGAATGGATTTATCTATTGTGCTATGCACCGCTATTCGGTGGATATCTGCTCTCCACTGCGTTCTAGTGTATTCTGCTTCGCTGTGGGACCAGCAATTGTGGTCTCGGCGCGTTAGGCTGAGTTACGTTACATTTGGTTAGGTTACGCTCGGTTACGTTAGGATAGGATAACCTTGACTTTTGTGCTAAACACTGCTGTTCGGTGGATTTCTGAGCATTTCTGTACTCTAGTGCATGCTGCTGGTTTCTGAGGAAGCCAGTAATTGCGGTTGCTGCACGTTATGTTCAGTTAGGCTGCGAATTATGTTACACTTGGAGAGGCAAGGAGGGGATAGCTTTGTGTTTTGTGCCATACACTGCTATTCGGTGGCTTTC
>NW_016925478.1:0-661 GCF_001483705.2 Eufriesea mexicana
GTTTATGGAAGAAAGTTAGCTCACCACGATATTAGTCAAAAATGTCAATAAAATTGACTTTTCCAGCCAGATTCGTTGGCATTGCAATGCCAATAGCCCGCCTATATAATCTTTCCGCCTTATTTATGCAAAAAAGATAGCTCACCACGATATTAGTCGAAAATGTCTATAAAATTGAACTTTCCAGCCCGATTCAAGCCCGATTCTGCAGCATTGCAATGGCTATAGCACGCCAAAAGTATCTGTCCTCCTTATTTATGCAAAGAAGTTGGCTCACCTCGATATTAGTCGAAAATGTCAATAAAATTGATTTTTCCAACCAGATTCTTCGGCATTGCAGTGGTTATAGCTAGCCAATATGATCTTTCCTCCTTGTTTATGCAAGAAAGTTAGCTAACAACGATATTAGTCGAAAATGTCAATAAAATTGAATTTTCTGGCCAGGTTCTACAGCATTGCAATGGCTATAGCACGCCAAAAGGACCTTTCATCCATACCTATGCCTGGAAGCTAGCTCACCACGATAATAATAGAAAATGTGAATAAAATTGAACTTTCCAGCCCCATTCTGCAGCATTGCAATGGCTATAGCGCGCCTAAAGTATCTTTCCTCCTTACTTATGCAAGGAAGTTGGCTCACCACGATATTGGTCCAAAATGT
>NW_016925479.1:0-534 GCF_001483705.2 Eufriesea mexicana
GTATGCATGTGTGTATGGATATATGACTGTATTTATGGATGGATGTATGGGTGGATGTATGAAAGGATGTATGCATGTATGTGTGGGTGTATGTACGGATGTATGTATGGACGTATCTATGGAGCTATGTATGGATGTATGTATGGATGAATGTATTGGTGGATGGATGTACGCATGGATGGAAGGATATATGGATGAATGTATGCATGGGTGGATGCATGTATGCATGCCTGGATGTGCGAATGGCTGGATGTATGGATAAAGGGATGTATGGATGGATTGAGGTATGAATGGACGAATGTATGGATTTATCGGTTGATGGATGTATGTATGTTCGAATGTAAATGGATGTATGTATGAATGGAAGGAAGTATGGGTGGATGGATTTATGGATGTATGTATGTATGAATCCATGTATGTATGGAACGATGGGTGTATGGCTGGATGGACGTATGGATGGACGTATGGATGGATGTATGGACACATTCATGTATGTGCGAAGGGATGTATGTACTGATACATCGATGGATGTGT
>NW_016925480.1:0-841 GCF_001483705.2 Eufriesea mexicana
TACTTCTTCACTTTCCTGTACGTATTATTCTTGGTATAATATCAAAAAATGGATTGTTCAATAATATAGGTTTTATCAATCTTGGAGGATAATGTGGTTCATCATTCTACAAAACAAAGAAAATATTATATTTATATCAATGCTTGATATATATTCTTGCAAACATTAAATTTACCTCATCTACAACTATTTCTTCGAGTTTAAGCATACTATATATAGATTCTCCAGTAACTTCACCAAATATTGTATGTTTATTCTGCAATTCTGGTGTAAAACTAAGGGTAAAGAAGAATTGGGAACCATTGTCATCTTTTATATCTTCTCCAGCATTAGCCATAGCAATCATATCTCGTCAACAAAAACGTAATCTTGTATGAAATTCGTACTAAAACACATATATCCAATAACTATTTTTGAATAAGAAAGGAATTCATTTTATTTTTAAATATAGTCTCACTATAAATGGTTCTCCATGTATATTACCTGTATCTTGTATTATGAATCCTTTGATAATTCTGTGAAATATAGTATCATCCCAATAACCTTTCATAAAATTTCTATATACCTTTGCAGTTTCTTTCACCCATAATTCTGACTCAATATCACCAACAGTTGTTTTCATTACAACCTAGTTTGACAAATATATTAGTTTGATTAATGTAAAATACTTATAAAATCAAATTTATTAAAATTTATTATTTATTATTGTAATTCAAATTAGAAATTATTTAATACATTAATATAGAAATTTAGAAAGTAAATATTGTATATCGGTTAAATTTTTAAAAACAGATATACAATCCATTGAAATATTATAAAATGATACTTATTACTTTACCCT
>NW_016925480.1:6184-12312 GCF_001483705.2 Eufriesea mexicana
AATGTAAAATACTTATAAAATCAAATTTATTAAAATTTATTATTTATTATTGTAATTCAAATTAGAAATTATTTAATACATTAATATAGAAATTTAGAAAGTAAATATTGTATATCGGTTAAATTTTTAAAAACAGATATACAATCCATTGAAATATTATAAAATGATACTTATTACTTCACCCTTAGTGGCTGGCTCTTGGATGTAAATGTTACTCATGTTTGTAAGTCTCCTATAATAGAAACGAATCCTTCCTCCATAATATTTCATATTAAATCTTTAGTTATTTACAAATCAGTCAACCAAATGGTTCTCTTCTCGAATAATCATCAGCAGGTAAGACGTATCTTTCACCTCCTTTTAATGTTGACTTTCTTGGTCCAATCAATTCCATGTGCAACAGCCCCATTATTGCTGCTGCTTCTATAGTTCCTAAGTTCCTGTAAACAATTCTACACATTTGAACCTTAATGCAATATTTACACTCTATATTCAATTTATCTTTAATTTTTATAAGTATCACTAACTGTTCATTCTCCATCCCTTCAATAACCCATATATTAGTATGTCCATGCAAAACAACCTTCTCTGTTGATATATATGCTACCTCTTTCCTGTTTCTTGATTCGACATAATTTGCATTTCCTTTTCTCACAGTTTTCATTCGAACAACTCTCTTTTCTTTACATATCTCAGCTCCATCATTCTAAAACATAATACATTAGCAATTATCATTGGCTTTGACCACAGACATTAATATTTATGTAGATCAGGAATACAACATACCTTTCAGTCCCGCAGTATTCTCCATATCTAGTGGATACAAGAGGCCACAACCTAAATTAATTTCATTCCTTCTGGTCTGCCTAAGCCACCACCATTTTATGAATACTTATTTGACCATCAAAGATATCCATCTTGTATATTATATAATTAGGAGACCTATAATTAAATAGAGATATCATATTGATATTGCTACTTCAATTTTCTCTCGCTATAAAATATATTCTTGGCATCTAATGACTGTACCTTGGTGATATCTCATGACTCCAATAGTTTCCTGCAGTTGCACGTGGCTGCTTATTTCAACAGAATATCGTCTTGAACCTATTTTACGTTGTTATACCGAACAAAGCAAAACGAAAAGCCTAATTTCGAAGATAGAAGAGAAAAAGGACATTGCCCAGCACGATCTGACTGCCACGGACACTTTCGTAACTAAGTCTTGAAAACGCAAACTCGAAACCAAAAAAAAATTGCCAATCCCACTAGCAAAAATTCCACTATACGTAGATAGATCGAAAAAAACAAACTCAGAAGCCTAATTTTGCAAATAGAAAAGAAAAAAGTCAATTGCGCAGCAAGATTTCACAGCCACGGGCACTTTGGGCACTATTCCTCGAAAACACACGCTCGAAACCGAAAAAAAATATCCAATCCCGTTAGGGAAAAAATCACTCTACGCGAATCAGTGGAAAACTCCGATCCAAAAAGCCTAATTCAAAGACTAGAAGCCAAAAAGGGTATATTGCGCAGCACGAGCTGTCAGCCACCGACACTTTACGGCACTATTTCTCGAAAACGCATGCTCGAATCCGAAAAAAAATATCCAATCTCGTTAAGGGAAAAGAAAAAAGTCAATTGCGCAGCAAGATTTCACAGCCACGGGCACTTTGGGCACTATTCCTCGAAAACACACGCTCGAAACCGAAAAAATATATCCAATCCCGTTAGGGAAAAAATCACTCTACGCGAATCAGTGGAAAACTCCGATCCAAAAAGCCTAATTCAAAGACTAGAAGCCAAAAAGGGTATATTGCGCAGCACGAGCTGTCAGCCACCGACACTTTACGGCACTATTTCTCGAAAACGCATGCTCGAATCCGAAAAAAAATATCCAATCTCGTTAAGGGAAAAGAAAAAAGTCAATTGCGCAGCAAGATTTCACAGCCACGGGCACTTTGGGCACTATTCCTCGAAAACACACGCTCGAAACCGAAAAAATATATCCAATCCCGTTAGGGAAAAAATCACTCTACGCGAATCAGTGGAAAACTCCGATCCAAAAAGCCTAATTCAAAGACTAGAAGCCAAAAAGGGTATATTGCGCAGCACGAGCTGTCAGCCACCGACACTTTACGGCACTATTTCTCGAAAACGCATGCTCGAATCCGAAAAAAAATATCCAATCTCGTTAAGGGAAAAGAAAAAAGTCAATTGCGCAGCAAGATTTCACAGCCACGGGCACTTTGGGCACTATTCCTCGAAAACACACGCTCGAAACCGAAAAAATATATCCAATCCCGTTAGGGAAAAAATCACTCTACGCGAATCAGTGGAAAACTCCGATCCAAAAAGCCTAATTCAAAGACTAGAAGCCAAAAAGGGTATATTGCGCAGCACGAGCTGTCAGCCACCGACACTTTACGGCACTATTTCTCGAAAACGCATGCTCGAATCCGAAAAAAAATATCCAATCTCGTTAAGGGAAAAGAAAAAAGTCAATTGCGCAGCAAGATTTCACAGCCACGGGCACTTTGGGCACTATTCCTCGAAAACACACGCTCGAAACCGAAAAAATATATCCAATCCCGTTAGGGAAAAAATCACTCTACGCGAATCAGTGGAAAACTCCGATCCAAAAAGCCTAATTCAAAGACTAGAAGCCAAAAAGGGTATATTGCGCAGCACGAGCTGTCAGCCACCGACACTTTACGGCACTATTTCTCGAAAACGCATGCTCGAATCCGAAAAAAAATATCCAATCTCGTTAAGGGAAAAGAAAAAAGTCAATTGCGCAGCAAGATTTCACAGCCACGGGCACTTTGGGCACTATTCCTCGAAAACACACGCTCGAAACCGAAAAAATATATCCAATCCCGTTAGGGAAAAAATCACTCTACGCGAATCAGTGGAAAACTCCGATCCAAAAAGCCTAATTCAAAGACTAGAAGCCAAAAAGGGTATATTGCGCAGCACGAGCTGTCAGCCACCGACACTTTACGGCACTATTTCTCGAAAACGCATGCTCGAATCCGAAAAAAAATATCCAATCTCGTTAAGGGAAAAGAAAAAAGTCAATTGCGCAGCAAGATTTCACAGCCACGGGCACTTTGGGCACTATTCCTCGAAAACACACGCTCGAAACCGAAAAAATATATCCAATCCCGTTAGGGAAAAAATCACTCTACGCGAATCAGTGGAAAACTCCGATCCAAAAAGCCTAATTCAAAGACTAGAAGCCAAAAAGGGTATATTGCGCAGCACGAGCTGTCAGCCACCGACACTTTACGGCACTATTTCTCGAAAACGCATGCTCGAATCCGAAAAAAAATATCCAATCTCGTTAAGGGAAAAGAAAAAAGTCAATTGCGCAGCAAGATTTCACAGCCACGGGCACTTTGGGCACTATTCCTCGAAAACACACGCTCGAAACCGAAAAAATATATCCAATCCCGTTAGGGAAAAAATCACTCTACGCGAATCAGTGGAAAACTCCGATCCAAAAAGCCTAATTCAAAGACTAGAAGCCAAAAAGGGTATATTGCGCAGCACGATCTGAGAGCCACTGACACTTCCGGCACTATTGCTCGAAAACTTATGCTCGAATCCGAAAAAAAATATCCAATCCGGTTCTGGGAAAAATCACTCTACGAGAGTCAGTGGAAAAATCCGATTCAACGAGCCTAATTCAAAAACTAGAAGCCAAAAAGGGTATATTGCGCAGC
The DNA here is from genome assembly GCF_001483705.2 of Eufriesea mexicana. Taxonomy (NCBI): domain Eukaryota; kingdom Metazoa; phylum Arthropoda; class Insecta; order Hymenoptera; family Apidae; genus Eufriesea; species Eufriesea mexicana. The sequence continues at coordinate 9,913 of NW_016925480.1, forward strand.
ACGATCTGAGAGCCACTGACACTTCCGGCACTATTTCTCGAAAACGCACCCTCGAATCCGAAAAAAAATATCCAATCTCGTTAAGAGAAAAATCACTCTACGCGAATCAGTGGAAAAATCCGATCCAAAAAGCCTAATTCAAAAACTAGAAGCCAAAAAAGTATATTGCGCAGCGCGAGCTGACAGGCACTGACACTTTACGGCACTATTTCTCGAAAACGCACGCTGGAAACTGAAAAAAAATATCTAATCCCGTTAGAGAAAATTCCACTGAACGCGGATATGTAGAAAAAACCGAATCCAAAAGCCTAATTTCGCAAATAGAAAAAAAAGAATGTCAATTGCGGCGCACGATTTCATAGCCACAGACGCATTCGGCAATATTTTTCAAAACGCACGCTCGAAACCGAAAAAGAATATCCAATCTCATTGGAGAAAATTCCATTCTACGCGGATAGATAGTAAAAACCGTATCCGATGGTCTAATTTCGTAAAGAGAAGGGAAAAGAATCAATTGTGCAGGTTGTTTCGTTACTAAATTTCGTAGTCGAATGTTCGAGATCGAAGAAAAATGGACTCACGAGATAGAGAAAAGCCTAATCAACGCTACTATACAGAGAAAACCTAACCGAAAAGCTTAATGTCGGAAATATAAGCGAAAGAATTGAACTGTGTAGCACGGTTTCACAGTCACTCGTACTTCCGTCACTTTATTTCACATGTGCACCTTCACTTTTCTCCACATGTGATTTGTTACAGCCGAACAAATGTTCACAGTTATTTATCCTGTTCTTGGTAAAGTTCTCACAATTTGTTAAACTTGTGTTGTGGTCCTTTCACATATATCACGACGATGTTATGAAGGTTGTTTAATGTTCCGAAATAATAACTAATACTGTGTGTTAATGTTCTTAAATATTTCTTTGATCAATTCCAGTAATTGGAAGACTGATCAAGGATAACACTACTTCACGAAACGTTCTGTTCAAGGACTGAAAGTTTCACTGCAACGCGTGTAAATATTGCATCATGTGCTACCGGCACGTTGGATCGTGTCGACTAGAAGTGTTCTGCGATTGGTCAAAGCTGTGCTTCGTTTTCGCGGGAATATGCTTCGTCTTTGAAATAGCCTTGTGCTAAACTATGGATGTAAAATATCAAATGTTATTTCTTATATTTATTAATATCAATGAAGCAAATATAAATATATATTTGTTACGGACAATTCCAAATTTCTATAATTAATTCATAAACTTGAATTATTAATTATTCCATTATACTAATGGAAAAATAAACCATTAGTGTCTTCGGCAATAGTTCAAACACTCTATGCAATAATCACCAATAAAGATTTGAATTACAACGAATTCATATTTAGAATTATATTAGAAAGTTTACTAAGGCTGTGCCTTTATGATGCAATTTTGAAAGTTGATGAATTAATTACAGACGAACATGAAATCACAGATGAAGATGAGTGATTTTGTTCTTAGTAAAAAGAAAATGAAACTGCAATGGTTATAGTACCTAAACCTTAGGTACTTTTTATTCACTTTGAAAGTTTCACATATACACGTTAATTGTTAACGACCTAATAAACAATGACATACAAAGTAGATAACATCTGAGTGGATGTCCGTATCACGGACCGTTGCAAGAAAAAGATGTTTCGTAATACATATCGCGTAATAATTCTCATTATAATGACTATATATATATGTGACAATATTTATAGACATATACACACTACTGCAAATGATACTATTCAAATACATGACTTATCCGAATAATTCTAGATATTGGTTTATCTTGCATCTATCTCTCTTATCGCGCATCTCCTCGGCTTTCCTCGTGCTAAACTTCATAAGGAGTTCTTTATCCTCTATTCATTTTTCTTTATATCTTTATCATCTTCAACATCATCTATTTTATAATTTTCCACTTTCTTCGATTTCTTTCTTGTAACTTTTAATTTATTTTTTATCCTTTCCTTCATTGCTCTGAAAATATAAATATAAGACAGTCAATAAAAATTCCTACATTCTATAACATAGTTATCATATAAACAATAAACTAACTCTTTCTCTTTCTTCATAATTTCTAATTCTTCTTGACTTTTTATTTCATTGTCACTTTCCTTATCGCTACTACGGCCTTCTTTCCTTTTTTTATTTGGAAGTCTAGGCGGTTCAACAGCTAGTTGTGTGCTTAATTTTGAATCAGTTAAATGATCATGAGCTGACTTGCCTTACCACTAAACTTTTTATTTAATATCACAGATTCTTCATCATCTTCCTCTGCTTCTTTACCAAATGATAAAAGATTGAAGTCTCTGTAACAAAATTTTTCATTACAAAGAATAATATTATCAGGCCTAAATTCTGCAAACATATATGATTT